>NW_010315740.1:60816-107290 GCF_000700745.2 Antrostomus carolinensis
CCCTCCCCAGCTTTCTTGTAGGCCCCTTCAGGTACTGGAAGGCCGCTATAAGATCTCCCTGGAGCCTTCTCTTTTCCAGGCTGAACAGCCCCTACTCTTTCAGCCTGTCCTCATAGGAGAGGTGTTCCAGCCCTCGGATCATCCTGGTGGCCCTTCTCTGGACTTGTTATAGCTGCTCCAGGTCTCTCTTGTGTTAGGGGCTCCAGAACTGGACACAGTACTCCAGGTGGGGCCTTACGAGAGCAGAATAGAGGAGGAGAATCACCTCCCTCGACCTGCTGGCCACGCTTCTCTTGACGCAACCCAGCTCTCTGCTGCTTGATGCAAACCTGCTCTCTTCTCCCTTACCAGTCCAATATGGAAAGAGCACATTCTGCTCTCAGTCTTGGTACAGACATAGCACAACCCCTGGCTTAGATCAGTCTCTACTGTACAACGGTGCACAAAGACAGTACCTCTCCAGCCAGCTGACCACCCTTGAAGAGTGTGCTGGAGCATAAGATATCAGCCCCTCAATTCCTCTTCTCTCTCAATTCAGCAGGGATGTTACACTACAAAGGAAGTGGAACGAAAATTCTTAATACTTTTCCTGAAGTTCACTATCTGTAGCATGAGCTAAAGAGGTTGTTCATAACCTTTGTCCTAGCAATTTCACTACAGTAGAAGGAATTCAGAAATAACACCAAGGAGAGTGAGGAAATGAAAAAGGTTATAACAGCTAGGATGCAAAATAATAAGTCTGGTTTTGCCAATCAAGCTATGCAAAGTGTAAAATACAAACAAATTACATAAAGGAAAAAAGTTAAGATTTTTCAAAGCTTTCATTTCTACTTATTTTGGAGTTTATTAACTTCAGAGGAGCAATGTAAGAATGAAATTTAACGGATTGACCAAACATCCCTTCTAAAATACACATATTAAATCTTCCAAAAACATAATTCCTTACCGTTGTAAGGTTATTTTCTTCTTTGACATAGCATTCACATTATAATTGAGTTCACTCTGTTCAAGTCAGTTTAGGCTAAGTGAAAACAGACAAAACCAAAAGTGCTCTAGAATAACTCTCCAGGACAAAGGCATTGTGTCAGTACGTGATGAGTTGCACTAAATGGAGTTTGAATGGACTGCCTTGTCAAGTCAGCCAGCTCAAAGCAAAGGCACTAACCGACTGGATTTAACAGATTTGATACCTAGGCAAGACTCAAACTAAAGACAACTTGCAGGAAAAGTATTTAAGTCATGTAACTAAAGGACAAAGTTTGCTATTAGCAGCCTGGTATACCTGTAGATAATAAAGTTCAGAAAATTAAATCTCTCTCACACACACACTTTCATTTATTGACAGTCCTTTAACAGTTTTTGACCACACCATGAACATTTCGATTAAAGATTCAGCCCACTATCTAATCAATATTCCTGCTTTTCAACAACGACCTTTTAAAGGCTTAAGGTAGAGTCATCCCTGGATAACCTAAAAAGTATTTCAAACCATGCAAGATGAACAGAAGCATTGCTAGAAGCCAGCTGTTACTCTGGAAGCACCCTTCACTGGTCATTCAGTCCATTTGTGTGGTTTCATTCTTTCCTTCCCCTTAGGTAGAACCAATTATTGGACACAGGTCTGAAAGCACACAGGCAGCTCCCTCTGAGGTCAGGAAACAACTACTTAAGGTATCCTGCTTTCAACTTTGCTAATGAATGGGTAACTCCTAGGTTAAAAATTATCTTTCAAGGTTTATGTACTTTATGCCAGAAAGGGCAGAGGAAAAAAAAAGAGTGAATTAAAGTCACTGCTTGTTGTATGTTTAACCTACGTTCACCACAATGAATGTGTGAAATGAGGGTAATCTTGACATAACTGTCAGTTTGCTACCAAATATTTTTGATGCTTATGCTAATGCCATCACCTAGAGAAAAATAGTACTAATGCTAATATAGCTCCTAAGAGGATTTTTAAGTACAATTTTTATCACAAAACCACAAAAGCTTTCATGCAATTTCTGTTTCAGTGCTTTCCAAGATTCATTACACATTCCTGACTCTGAGAAAAAAAGGTGGCAATGCTCACATTTTTTAAAAATCAGGTGATTACCTCCTTCATTCGACCTAGCTGCCTAAAAATCTGCCCCAAATATAGTAAACATCCCATACCAGATTCTGAACACAGCACAGTGCTGTGAGTTTAAAGTTCCCTTTTACAGTGGCCACAAACACAGACACCAAATAAAACAAAATACAGGGAAGGGGAGAGACAGCACAAAAGTATATTGTTAATGTGCCAGATATGGTGCAAAAATAACACAATCTCTTATGCTGTAGCCTCACTTTAGGAGGCTGTTGGGAGCTTACTAGCTAATTAGGGAGGTGTCAGTTTATTGTGAGTGGAGAACTTGTCAAGCGAGCAGAAAATAAATACCCTTAAATCCTGTTCCACGATTCCCATGGCTGAGCCTGTACGTCGAACACCTGCAGTACCATGCCCTGGCTTTTTCTGCTTCACAGCACCATGTCCCAGGGGAGAGCCGCAATCAAGGACTGAATTTGGCTTGTTTTATCAGAGCAAGAGAGAGGTTTTTATGTCATGTAGCCACAAGGACACAACCTACAAGTAAGCCATGATCAACAGCGCCCTGCTAAAATGTATGTTTTCCAGCAACAGCTTAGTGTCACAGCCCAGATTTTATCACAGGACTTGGCATGTCCCATCAAGTGACATGACACAGCTCACTGGCAAACAGCGTATTAGGCAGTAAACAGGCACCATGAGTGCTTCACATACCTTGGAGCTTTGCAGGTATTAACCCTCTGCCAGCTCCCCAAACCACTCCTGGATTCCAAATAAAATGAGAATTCCTTTGCGAGGCCTGCCAGTAATAAATGGCACAAACGTGTTCATCACAGCCCTTAAGAGTTCCATGAAGCAAATCAAACACATATTCTTGTGGTAGCTCCTCATGGCAGTCCTGCACAGGAGTACAAAGGTGAGGTTTCCCTGGCTCAATGCCATGTGTGTTCCCCTCCGGATTCAGTAAAGGACTGTTCTGCAGATCTTCTACACACAGCTCGCCCCATTTTGGTTATCTTTTAGTGAAACACTGGAATAGGATGGTGAAGCACTGGAACAGGTTGCCCAGAGCAGTGGTAGAAGCCCCAACCCTGGAAACATTCAAGGTCAGGCTGGATGGAACTCTGAGCAACCTGATCTAGTTGAAGAAGTTCCTGCTCACTGCAGGGGGACTGGACTAGATGACCTTTAAAGGTCCCTTCCAACCCAAACCATTCTCTGATCTTTTCTGAACACCTATGTGTAGCTCACTGGTTTGTCACAGCCACCTCTGCTTCCCCTGCTAGCTAACAAACTGCAGCTTTCCAGCCTGCAGCCCATTGTATCAGATCTCATCCATTTTTCTTTCTATAGCCCATATCAGAATTGGCAACTCCATGATTCTTATGTATACAAATTTATAATACAAGTCCAAGACACTGACAACACGGTACAGCAGTCTAGTCAGAATTTAACGCATGGCACTTCAAGCAGCCAGAGGAATATTATGCTAAACTTTACAATCATCACTTTTGGTTTGTAATGATGATGATTTTAATCATTAGTGAATCACGATGGAGTTTTACAGCCAGTGGTTTTCCCTCTGACTTAAACCTGCTGGGAGAACTGGAGCTGCAAAGTCCCCTCCACACCCCGCCTTTTGGTGGGGTTTTTTTCCCCCATTGGATGGAATAATCAATCCCACACAACCAGCAAGTCCTAGAAAATCTCAAAAGGTAAATCTTTTATCTATGTAAATATGGTTTGCATACATCCTATCAGTCTCTATTTGTGATGTATTTATTAGCCATATTCTAAAACCCAAGTAATTTTATTCTCAGATGCACCAGGATATTCTATATTTAGGGTATAACAAAGGCAGAAATCTGCAGTATAAACATCATGTTTCAGTCCCTTAAAGGTCTGTCTTTTGAAAACAGAGAAAGGGTACAATTCATCTCATCCCAAAATAGATACCTAAAATAGATATCTAAGTTTTAAGTTTGATGAAATAAATCCCCTCCTTGAATGACAGTTTAAATATGTTGTAGGATAAATATGGACAACATAAAGAAAATGGAGGGGTTTTTCTACCAATGTGAACTGCAACAGAGAAACTAAGGGTTATAGCCAATATTACCAGGGAGCTGAGACATGACTGAAAAACTAGAGATTTCAGTCTCAGCTTGGTCTAGTGCCTTACTCCAATCTCTTATTTTCTCCTCAAGCACAGTAGATAAAGATCTGAAGTAAAAGCAGAGGGAGGTGAGAAGAGAGGTTTACAACAAAATATTTTTATGTGTCTCTGTGACCACATTTAAGGGACTTGAGAAAAAATTAATTTCTCAGGATAAGTTATTTTGATTTTATTTTTTTAAAGTAGGATCAGTTTTCTATTAAAATGAAAAATGTGTTTTTAAATACCTCCTTAACCAAGTCACTGAAAAAAATCCTATCCTACAAAGGACACATGTAACTGTATACACTCTTGTGATAAAAGACCAGTCTGCTGACATTTCTCTCACCAGGAGAAAAATCAGATGGTGTAAAGTTTTAAGACTTGGGACTGGGTATAACCAGCATTGTATTCTCCCTTTTAAATTTTGAAGTGCTGTGCTTGCAATACAGAATTACGCTTAACTCTGTACTATCCAGGGTTAAGGTTAAGGGGCCTGGGAAAACCCTGAAAATGGAAAAATAATAACAAGGGAACTATGAAACATGCTGGGGAGGATGATGTGCAGATAGGCACGCAGCTCTGTAGGGCATCAGGTCAAGTTTAGCACAGGGTGGAAGCAATTAGTTCAGCCCTCAAATAACTGTGAGTTTGCTTATATAATTAATCCTGAATTCCACTCTGAAGTTCTCCCTTACCAGATAAAATTTTTAAAAACATCTGAATGACTCAAGAGCCACTGCTTTTTGCAGAAACTTCACATGTATCTCCAGTACAAAGAGATTAGAACAGTACCGAGATCTCCAGTAATACAGCGAGGTGTCAGTTCCACTTTATGAGGCACAGAGGTGACAAGCTCAGCAGAGGTGACTGCTTCACTGGCAGAACTCAAGTGGCATGAAGACAAAAAAATAATTTATCTTTCTAGGACAATTAAAAACTCTACCTGTCTTGCAAGGGGATGTACTATTCCCAGGTTTTATGTCTACTTTCATATTTTACTTTCACCTAGTTTGACTTCATAATTTCAGTGCAGCACTTTTAATTTCAACATTTTATTTGCTAGCAAAACTTGCTGGTCTTTTTATTCTTTTTTTTCCTTGAGTTCTTCATTATATGGACATGAGATGGGAAAAGAAACAAGATTTTATTCTAAATTTTCATGAATTGTCATAATTTCTTCTAATGCCATAAAACCAAAAGCACCTAGATGGTCAAGTGTTTAACAGCATCACACATCTCCACTGTAGCAGCTTCTCTTCCTCCTGCCATGCAGAGATGTGCAAGAACAAAGCACTCCCTATTTTCCTGGCTTGCTTGGAAGGAACCTAAGTGATGACAACAGTGCTTTCCTAATCCTCTGTAATGACCACAGAAATCAGCAGTGCCTTTGCAATTGCCTAACAAAAGCTCTAGGCCTCATGCTCAGTGACAGCAGCATATGCCAAAGAACACAGTACCCAAAAGAGCAAACACCTCCCAAACCTTCAACTCCATACAGAACACATATGTTTTACTTGATGATACCAATTTGATCAACCACAGCTCTTGGCAGACTAGTGCAGACTAGCCTTCATGGCAGATTCTCAAAAAGCTTCAGTTAAATCTGCTTCCTCATGTACCATTTCTAATTACCATGGTTTATTTGTTCCAGGGATGCCTAATACTGTAATTACTTGGTAGAACGCAAACAAAAGGACAGTCCAGACAACTGATCTAGTTAAGCAGTCATCCATCTGAATATATAAAAAGCTTAAGTCTCTTCAGAAAGAGTGGCTGAACAGGAACAGTCAAGAACAGAAGCAATATGAGACTGATTTGAATACCAGTATTGTAATCAGCATTGGAAGCTCAGCTCCTCACGTAGAGAACCTGCAGTTATTGCTTTGTGCAATATCTGTCTCTACCTTGCTACATCCGCATCCAGACGATATGATGATCTTGCTAAAACTTACTGCATCTTCTGAGTCTCCTGCACCATTATGCTTTTACGCCTTTCTGGCTGTGGTTACAGGATGGCCAGAAGCAGAAGGCACCTTGGCTGCTGGCACAGCTGGAATGGATAGACAGAGTAGCACACTCCTGTGTAAGCCAAGAACACCGCTTCAACACCAGTTTGTTCAGAGACTTGAAAGATAAACCATCCCAGAACAGCTCAGTTCAGCGAGGCCATAAGAACCTGTATATCTGTGCTTCACAAAAGCCATCTGCAAACCCAGCTCTGGCAGTCTCAGCATGGATGGCTACATGCTGTGCATTGACTGCAGCCCTGCAACATGGATGCTCACGAGCAGACCTGCATCACTTGCATGCTGAGATCAGCTCTTGGACCCAGGTCACAGCTGCAGCGGTAATGTACCTTCAGGGACTTCCAATGGCCAGTCTGCACTTTGGCAAATCTTCTAATCAGCTTCATGGAAACCCCTCTACTTTCATCTAATGAAGGACTTCTTGATATACCAAACATAATAGAAGGGATTTAGGTCCTCCTCTTACAATATGTGACGTACTTCTGATGATGAAAGTAGAAGGCAAAGGACATTCTCAGTTACACATTAGATAGATTTGCTTCAAAGACCCCACAAAAAGACATTTTTCCTTTTAAAGTAAAACTGTCAAGAATATATTTCTGCCTGAACTCAGAGACCTCTCATTAAAACACTTAAGGAGAAAAAACAAAGACATATATAAAAACTCCCTCAATCATAGAGTAACATTTCACCCTGATATTCAAATCTAAGTCCCTACTTTTAAAGAAAAGAGAATAACCAGTTTTGCACACAATGCAAGTTATGGAAGAGATATATGTATATGTAACTTCAAGGTCCAACTGACAAAAAAAGAGCAGCACAAAAAGACAAATTACATAGAAGTCCTGATATCAGATTCACTTGCCATTTTGATTCCTGTGATTCTGTAGACTTCCCTTTTTTCTGCAGTGCCACAGAAAGCACTGCAATTTCATGTGGCTCCAGGGAAAATTCTTTCTATTACTTAAGTTAACTTCATAACAATTTTAAAACTCCATTTTTTCTAAGTGGTTTCTGGATGTATGGCATCTTCCTTTCAGTCTGTCTTTATTTCTCTATTAATATCCTTCTTTGTCCTTTCTCTACAACTACTCAAAACTGAAAGTCAAGCTTTTTCACATGTACAGTTGCATCTACACCAATACATTTTCCCATTTTCTCCAAAGCACTGGCTCACAGTTTTCTTATTTTATGCTGCATGTTACTCCCCATTGTACTCCTCCTTCATCTTCACAATTTTACCTGTCAATCACTACGTCCAAATTTCAGTTCTCTCTCAACAAAACATTTCATGATTACTTATATGTTAGCATGTCATATATAAATGCATTTTCATATATTCTCTGTTTGATATAACAGATATAGGTAATACAAATATTTCTGTAATAAAAAGAATTTCTAGCACTGTAATGCTCATTATACTATCTTTTTAAATAATATTTCTTTGAAGTACAAAAGTATGACTGCATCTACATCAAGCCCAAATAAGGCAGACTTGAGAACAATCCATTCATAGATGAAGCTGAACTTATTTTACTTTGTTACAACTATATATTTTTTTCAATCCAGTTAAAAAATGTGTATGCTTACTAAAACACAGGATTGCTTTTCATAACATGTTATTCATGATCAGTATTGTACTAACATGCAAATGTCCATAATTGCACCGAAAAATACGGAAACAGTACAGTTAAGAGGGTTGTGGATTCAATTAGACTGTCAATGTGGTGTTTTAAATCTGTGTGCAATCAGGATAGCTCTCTAGGCAGCATGTACTAACTTGGATGTGCCAGACACATCAACATACACTTCAAAAGAGCAGTAAATAAAGGTAATTAATGAACTGCATGATATTGTGCATTGTGATACAAATCTTCATCTCATGACCATATCTGACAGGCGAGCACTGGCAAATCTTGCCATATCATTCCTTTGCCAAGCTCATGTCCCACGCAGTCGCACTGGAACAGGCTGCCCAGGGAGGTTGTGGAGTCTCCTTCTCTGGAGACATTCAAAACCCGCCTGGATGCCTTCCTGTGTAATTTCGTTTAGGTTCCTGCTCCGGCAGGGGGATTGGACTAGATGATCTTTTGAGGTCCCTTCCAATCCCTAATATTCTGTGATTCTGTGATCACCTTTAAGACATTACCCCCCACAGCTGTCCACCCCCTCCCTGTGTTACTGCCAGACCTCTACCAGTGTTAGCCAAGCAATGGGTGTTAGCACACCCATTCACAGCCCAGCATCTTAGCTTGCACTGCTACAGAGGTGGACTAACACTGGAGTTACTAACATATGCATACCACTCTGCTGACTCTGTAAAATGGCAGCTACCTCTGGCAGAGGAGGATTTAGTAACATATTAAACCACCACACCTGTTTCCTCAGTAAATGACAGTTAAAACTTGTTTTTCCAAATGTGGTAAATACTCCAGCAATCATCCCACTATCTTCAAAAGAGCTTAGGGACAAAATTTGTGACAAGTAGCAACAGAAAACTTAGACACATTTGATTAAAGGCAAAAATGTTAGCTTTTAGTCCAAAAAGAGGCTAATCTAACAAAATAATGTCCAGATCCTTGCTCTCACAAAGATTCCTTTGCCAAGCTCATGTCCCAGGCAGTCCACTGGAGCAGAACGCCCTCATGCTGCAGGGGAACGGCAGTTCCTACACCATACTCTACCCTGAGCACAGGGAAAGTGAGGGTGGCCCTATCCATCAACAGTTCCCAACTTTTGGTATCATGCACTGCAGTCCAAATAAACAATTGCAGCACATACAGATACATGACATTATCTTTAAAATATTTTAAAAATGTATAGCAGTGGCAACGCAGAACTCTGTATGAATAGCAGCTCCTAGGACTCCAGCGTGCTTCTGCAGATCAATCATAGAATCATAGAATGGTTTGGGTTGGAAGGGACCTTTAAAGGTCACCTAGTCCAACCCACCTGCAGTGAGCAGGGACACCTTCCACTGGATCAGGTCATCCAGCCCGACCTTGAATGTTTCCAGGGACGGGGCTTCTACTAACTCTCTGGGCAACCTGTTACAGTGGTTCACCATCCTCATTGTAAAAAATTTCTTCTTTGTATCTAGTCTATATCTACCCTCTTTTAGTTTAAAACCACTTCTCCGTGTCCTATCACTACAGGTCCTGCTAAAAAGTCTGTCCCCATCTTTCTTATAGGCCCCCTTTAAGCATTGAAAGGCTGCAATAAGGTGTCCCCAGAGCCTTCTCTTCTCCAGGCTGAACAACCCCAACTCTCTCAGCCTTTCTTTATAGGTGAGATGTTCCATCCCTCTGCTCACTGTTGTGTCCGTTCTCTGGACCCACTCCAAAAGGTCCATGTCTTTCCTGTGCTGAGGACTCCAAAGCTGGATGCAGTACTGAAACTCAAGCTGAATCCCAAGCTGCTGTGGCTACAGTGTTATTAGTACTTGGTCCAGATGGTACAGCCAGTTCAGGAACCTCTCTACAGTCATAATACCACTTTAGAATTAGCCTGCTGAGATTTTGCATTGAGTCTGGCTGAGATGGAATTAATTTTCCCCATAGCAGCCCTCACAGTGTTGTGTTTTGTATTAGTAGCTACAAAGGTGCTGATAACACACCAGTGTTTCGGTTACTGCTGAGCAGTGCTCGCACAGCATCAAGGCTGTCTCTCCAACATTTCCCCCTCACCATTAGGCTGGGAATGGGCAAGACCTTGGGAGGGGACACAGCTGGGACAGCTGACCCAAACTGACCAAAGGGATATTCCATACCATACGACGTCTGCTCAGAAAAACAGGGAGAATGGAGGGGGAAGGAGGCACATTTGTTATTTACAATGTTTGTCCTCTGGATTAATTGCTACATGTACTGAAGCCTTGCTTCCCAGGAAGTGGCTGGCCATCGCCTGCTGATGGGAAGTAGGGAATGAATATTTTGTTTTTCCTTTGCTTCCACATGCGGCTCTTGCTATGTGCCTATTAAACTATTAAACTGCCTTTACCTTGACCCAGGAGTTTTTTTGGTTTTTTATCTCCCAACTTATTTTCTCCCCTCCCTGTCCTGCTGAGAAGGGGAGTGATAGAGCAGCTTGGTGGGCTCCTGGTGTCCAACCAAGGTTAACCCACCAAACATTTACACACAGCATCCATCATTAGTAGAGGCTTTAGGTATCCTTTGATGCAGCCTAGAATGATCGTGAATGTTCAAAATAGCTTTAGAAACCAGCTTACCATATCACCTTATGTAGAAGTGCAAAACCATTACATTTTATTTCCATGCAAAAATAACCTGGTTAACTGCAACAGATGTGTTTTCAGATACTCTGTTCATCAAAATAATCTCTATTAAACCATAAGATAGCTCATTACTACACTGTTTCAGAAATTAGAAACACTTCATGACTGTTACATATGAAAATGTAAAGTACAGCGATTTGCTGTACAGTGTGAGATTATATTAGATTAAAAAAAATTGCAACACCAAGTGCAAACACAAACAGGAAATTTGGCACGCGGCTGCACGCGCTGTCTTTAAACAGACACCCCTTCAGGAACAAATCTCCAGAGGCAACATTTTTTTTATTACGTGAAAGGGATAGCAAAATAGTGGAGTAAACTGGCATCTCTACAGACACTACATGTCTGAACAAACATGCTGCAATTTCTTCTTTCATTACAGTAACCTCTCTGTATTCTTCCCAATAGTTTCAGAGACAGCAATAGGCAGTTACTGACTAAAAAGGAGGTCACAGGAGAACAGCACTTTGTGCAAAATGAGACTGTTCAGAGCTTCTGTTTTCCTTGCTCTTTGAATTCTTCACTTTAAAATAAATAATGTATTTTGACAAATGTGAGTAACATTGATTTCCCTAATTCAGTTTACCTGGATCTCTGGGACAGGTGGAACCTCCCCCACCACCGTGGGGCTGTTTGAATAGCCTAACCTGGGCAGCAAAGATGCCTTTATTAGAACACCTGTCTCTCTAATTTCCCTTGAAATGCCTGCAAGGAGAGAAGGGCCTTTTCAGTGCAAACTCAGGACAGAAGCCAAGTACTCTCAGCTACTTTCTGAAGAAGCCCTACTTTCCCAGGCACAGGCCCATGAGCATGGGCTGCTGACTTCATCCCCAGCACTAGAAAGCCACCACCTCAGTAGTAGATGGGAAACTTTGTCTTGACATGCACAATATTAATAATTACTTACACATTGTTTTCAAAGCAATAAAGAACACGTATGCATTCTGGAATTCACAAGACCTTCTCTCTTAAAATGAAGATGCACCGTTGTTTTTTTTATTTTTAAAAGAAGAAACAAACACACTGAACCAACTTTTGAAAAATCCTGTGGCATTGTAGGTCTCCACGACCCTTTACTCAATCAAATACTGAAGTGTTTGCCTGATGACTTGGTTCATCATTCCCTCTATGTTTTGACATCTCAAAAGAAGATACTGTTTCAACAATCTATTCATTGCATGGGTACCACAGTCAACCTGTTAATCAAACAGTTGATGTAAGGGATGTAATTGATTATGGTACAACACAAGATATAGCCAGCTGGATCTTTCTATTACACAGGGTTTATAGGATTATAAAGCTAAAATAAATAGGTGCACGACCCATCATTTCAATAATCAAACTGTATGTCTCCTACCACATGCAAACCACCATCTTGTGTAATGTACTTAAGAAGTTTAATTCACTTTTGGTTTAGTGATATTCAATTTGCAGCACATTGTTCTTTCCATAAGAGTAATTAAGTTATATTATTATACCAGTTAGAACAAGTCCAGAGAAGGGCCACCAGGATGTTCAGAGGGCTGGAGCACCTCTCCTATGAAGACAGGCTGAAAGAGTTGGGGCTGTTCAGCCTGGAAAAGAGAAGGCTCCAGGGAGATCTTATAGCGGCCTTCCAGTACCTGAAGGGGCTACAAGAAAGCTGGGGAAGGACTTTTCATAAGGACAACTAATGACAAAACAAGGGGAAATGGGTTTAAAATGAAAGAGGGGAGGTTTAGATTAGATATTAGGAAGAAGTTTTTCACTGTGAGGGTGGTCAGACACTGGAACAGGTTGCCCAAGGAAGTTGTGGGTGTCCCCTCCCTTGAAGTGTTTAAAGCCAGGCTGGATGAGGCTTTGAGCAACCTGATCTAGTGGAAGGTGTCCCTGCTGATGGCAGGGGGATTGGAACTAGATGATCTTTAAGGTCCCTTCCACCCCAAACCATTCTATGATTCTATGATATTTTCATCACTTGTCACCTCAATTCCAAGCTAAATCCATCACCAACATTGATGCAACATTCTAAAGAAAATCAGAAGAGTTTCCTTTATTGAATAATTAAAATTATTTAAACATTTAATAAAAGTGATTAGAATATTATTAATTAGAAGACATAAAACCTATTCTGTGTGTGTAATGCTATACATAACATGTATAGATAAAGATTATTTCTCATAAATATCATGGATCTCTGTGTAATTTTCCACCTTATTTTAATCTTTTTTTTCCATTTTATTCATTGTTTTTTATTTTTTTATATTATACAGAAATTTACAATCTTTTATAGCATATTCAAATCTCTAGTAGCCTAGGTGCTAATAGAGATGTCACGCTGGAATGCCATTCTACAAAATAATGGATTCATAACATTTTATAAACTGTCTTTTCTCTGCTGTTAAGCCATCAATCAGTAAAATCTGTAATAAAACTTTTATAACAGTAGCTAAAGAACTGTTTATTCACTTAACTATTAAATCTTCTTAGCTTGAGGAGCTTAAGAGGGTGGTTGCAAGACTGTCTTAAACTGATTAATTATGGGATGCTGTGGATAGGGGGAATCCATGCCTTTGTGTGTTGCGGCATCACCATCAGTGCCAGCACAGAGAGAACAGGTACAGCCAGATGCAAAGAGGAGGTGGGACTTCCCTTTTGGTAGGTAGTACAGTTTCAGGACACCTCAAGCAGTCTGTGAACCCCCTCTGAACTGAGCATGAAGCAGCATAGCTAGACAACTGAGCTGAACCAATCCAACAGTTCAAAGCCCTCAGTTGGGGAAATCTCATTTCTGTTGCCCCATTCCTTGCTGTCTGGTCTCCCTGCTGCTCATCGCTGACTGCCTAGTAAACCAATTCAATGCCCTACCACTCAGCCTAAAAAGCCACCAGCTTTCTGCCAGGACAGTTAGTTGAATCAACTTAACATGCTATAAACTGGTGTAAGACGAGACAGGAAAGGATGAGAGAGGGAGAGGGACTCTGTTTTGGCAGCCACAAATCATCAAGTCAATTTGACTGTATCATTGAACTGTATTTTGAGGAACACAATTGCTCTAAACTCCATAAACAGAAGATGGAGAGAATCCAGTAACTCCAGAGGGCTACTTAGCCTGCATAAGACCTGAAATGCCCTCTAGAAGTACCTACATTTCTTATATAAAGCTCTGGAGGCATCAGTTCTAAGTGTTGAGAGCTAGATGGCATGGATTATGGATTCCCCTTCCCATTCCCACTTCCCTCAGCCAAAAAGCATCTGATTCATTAATCTAAATTAAAAATTAGGGATGCAATTTATTCCAGCTGTAAAGCAATACACTTTTATCATAGTTCAGTCACTTCCAGACTATCCTTTCATGCTTCTTACATGATTATTCTGATGTCCACAAATTTTAGGTAGTGAAAATGAAAGAAAAATTACAGTTTCAAGTTTGCCTTACAACTCTGATTCTTCTAACTTTACCAGCCACTCGCTAATGCTCCAACATATAATACTCACTTCCTACAAAGAATGAGATTCATCTTTCTTAAAGGGAGAAGAGGGTCTTTGCTCATAAGCTAGTGGGGCTCATTGACAGAGCTTGAAATTCAACTTCAAGGAGGATAATATCAGGCTTTTCTGTGACAAGCTCTGGAATGCCAGTCGTATCCCAGGCTGCATAAAAAGAAGTGTGTCCAGCAGGCTGAGGGAGGTGATTCTGCCCCTCTACTCTGCTCTGGTGAGATCCCACCTTCAGTACTGTGTCCAGCTCAGGAGTCCTCAGTACAAGAAAGACACGGACTGGTTGGAGCAGGTCCAGAGGAGGGACACAACAATAATCAGAGAGATAGAACAACTCTCCTACAAAGAAAGGCTGAGAAAGTTACGAATTTTCAGTCTGGAGAAGAGAAGGTGCCAGGGAGACCCAGTTCTGAGCTCCCCAGTACAAGAGAGACATGGACTTACTAGACCTAGTCCAGTGAAAGGCCATGAAGATGATGAAGGAACTGGAGCATGTGACGTATAAGGAGAGGCTGAGAGAGATGGGATCGTTCAGCATGGAGAAGAGAAGGCTCAGGTGAGAAAACTACCAATGCGTATAAATACCCGATGGGAGGGTGTAATGAGAGATAGCAGTCCCTTCTCAGAGGTGCCCAGTGAAAGGACAGGAAACAATGGGGACAAACAGAATTACACGATGCATTCAAATGTAAGAAAAAGCTTCTTTACTGTAAGGTTGTTCAACCTGCGAATCACGTTGCCCAGAGAGGTTATGGAGTCCCCTTCCTTGGAGATATTAAAAACCTGACTGGGTTCATTCCTGGATTACCTGCTCTAGTTGATGCTGCTCTGTGCAGCAGCTACTATTGAACTCTATGATCTCCAGACATGCCTTCAAACCACCGTTATTTTGTGATTCAACAGCTTGCATGAAGTGACAGCTTGCATGAAGTACAAAGTGTGAAGAATTAGGAATAAAATTCATTTTAACAACTTCATCTCAAAGCCATCCTTTCTTCACTTTGAGATACAAGAAGACTGTGAAAGTACTAGATTCTTTTCTAATAATATTATTTATTTGTACTCAGAATATTATTTGTATTCAGAATATTCAATATAAACATATTGTCTTTATTTCCTTAACTTCACAGCTAATAGTTTCGTTGCGTTTCTTGTATGCGCATGCACATATACATACAGGATCAAGACTCACACAAGTATTTAGAAAAATGTAAAAAAAATATTATAAAGAATTATTTGCAATAATCTGTTTTGAATTTTCTAATCTTCAGTGTTCAACTCCCTATTTTCTCTCATCTCTTGGTGTACTAAAGGATTATATGTAATAGATAATTTTACTTGCATCTCTAAGCATTTTATTTTATCTGAATCACAACGTCTTGGTATTTCATTCCACCAAAAATTATCTCTGTATACTTTCCCAACAATTTAGATAAAAGGAATGGCCACTGCAAATGAAAGTGGCTTGCCAAATTCACAGTGAAGAAAAAGATAGCACAATCTTATTTCTATAATTCCATCAACTCATTAAAACTGTTCTCAGTATCTACTGAATATGCTGCAGTAATTAACTTTATAGTGAAATCAAGTGGAACCACGACCACCTCCAAGCACCAGGAAAGCTGAAATGCAGAATCCGAGTTTTGTTTTTAGGAGTAATACATATTTAAACTGTAAACAAATGCACTGAAATTACTGTGTAAACAGATTAGGTAGGAGTAATTTAGAAGACACGTTATATTAACTGTACGATCCTCAGCCTTTGATAAACTTTGATAAACAGACACTTTTGATATGATCTGAAATTCAGAGCACCCTATGATAAAAATACCAGGAAGGTGAAAAGAACCTCAGAGTTTTTTTAGCTAGAGAAAGATTATAGAACTTTACGGAAGACCTAGCATTGTCAAATTTTATTTACCTAATTTTAAAATCAGACATGCCTGCATGTCTGCTTTTAACTCCATTTAATATTATTCCACTTTTTAAATAGGACTTCAATTATTGGGTCCGATCCTTAGGGTTTTTTTATGATTCACACTTAAATTTTTCCACATTAAATTCCACAAAGGAAACTCTATATGGGCGTTATGGAACTGTGTGCACAGAAGCAAGTTTTTTTCTGACTTCTACCAATGACCAGGATGTACCATGGCATCATGGTGAGTTTCTCAGTTTACATCTTTTTTATTAACAACAACAAAGTCCTAGATCATTAGTTTTAGATTAACTTCCCAATAAAGTCCAGACTTTTCAAAACTTCACTGTAAAATGTGTAAAACTGCTATTCTTATCAATTTAAAATATTTTTTATTTATTTCTCCTTGCATAGGGAAAACTAGTAAACCTTCTCGACTATCACTGTTCTTTACAGCCACCATGTAATTTTGTTGTCTCTTTTACAAAACAAACGTCTCTATGACAGTCCACAGCAATCTTCAGGAGCTATGTATTTTTCAGGTACACAGCAACTCAGGTGAAAACTCCCTTGCCCATACAGACATCCTGTAGACTTATTCCACAGTCTTCCTCTGTCCTTGATCAAGGACCCATTCAGAATAAGCTGCACCCTGATACATGTAGGTTCCTCCCTATGATGCTCAATGAGGTCTCATACTCACATGCTGTAAGAATGAACAGTTCTTCCCCAGCTTTCTTATAGGCACCTTTCAGGTACTAGAAGGCTGCTATAAGGTCCGCCCAGAGACTTCTCTTCTCCAGGCTGATCAACCCCAACTCTCTCAGCCTGTCGTCACAGGAGAGGTGCTCCAGCCCTTTGATCATTTTTGTGGCCCTCCTCTGGACATGCTCCAACAGGTACACGTCCCTCTTTTGTTGAGGGCTCCAAAACTGAACACAGTATTCCAGGTGAGGTCTCACCAGAGCGGAGTAGAGAGGGAGAATCACCTCTCTCAATCTGCTGGCCACGCTTCTTTTGATGCAGCCCATGATGTGGTTGGCCTTCTGGGCTGCAGAAGCACATTGGTGGCTCATGTCCAGCTTTTCATCCACTACTATCCCCAAGTCCTTTTCCTCAGGGCTGCTTTCCAGCAAATCATCTCCTAGCCTGTATTGATAATGAGGATTGTCTTGTCCCAGGTGCAGGACCCTGCACTTGGCTTTGTTGAACCTCATAAGGTTCACAATGACAGTTCAGCTACTGTAACAACAGTTTGCAAAGGGCTTTGAGGAAGACTGATTTTGATACACCTCTTTTCTAATATCAGCAGTATCCTAGTGGATTAAGGAATGTCTGCTGATTTGTATTAACACAATACATAGAATCATAGAATCATAGAATGGTTTGGGTTGGAAGGGACCTTAAAGATCATCTAGTTCCAACCCCCCTGCCATCAGCAGGGACACCTTACACTAGATCAGGTTACTCAAAGCCTCATCCACCCTGGTCTTAAACACTTCCAGGGAGGGGGCATCTACAACCTCTTTGGGCAACCTGTTCCAGTGTCTCACCACCCTCACACTAAAGAACTTCTTCCTAATATCTAATCTAAACCTACCCTCTTTCAGTTTAAAGCCATTCCCCCTAGTTCTGTCATTAACTGCCCTAACGAAAAGTCCCTGCCCAGCTTTCTTATAGGCCCCCTAAAAAAATACAAAAAGCATTCAATGTTTTAAATACTCTATATTTAACCATAATACATACTACAGCAAGTTTTACTTGTCATTGTCCTCCAGAGAACACAAAGAACAGCAATATGCCTTCCTGTGACCAAAGCATAGTTTTAACTTTTAGCATCCTCTAGGTTGTTTTCCACTGATTTAAGCAAGTGCCTACACTGCAGGGAAGCTCAGCCACTTCTTTTCTTAATTTCTCTTTTTGTTTTATATTAATTTTAATTTAACTGTACAATTCATGGCACTTGCTTCTTCAGTGATGTCTTTGTTTCAGTACTTTTCTTGTGATAGGTTGATTTTTCACTGATTTCCTTTATATAATCTGAGTAAAGATCACTTAGATTGTGCTTCCCTTTTACCGTCGCCTCCTGCATTTTTTTTTAACACTTCAGAGTTTCTCACTCTAAATGAGAATTTAACTGAAGGCTAGCATCTAGATCCCCAAACATCTAAAGCAGGAAACTGTGCAAGGAAAAGTCAGTACATTTCTTGTGGTTAATGTCAGAAGGAATGTACATCTGAGTTGGAGAAAAAAACATTCAAATGAACTGTTTAATTACAAGTGTGCATACTTTTAAGAACTACAGAATGTTGCAACATAGGAAGTAAAAACTTGTGGGGTTGGGGAAAGGATCTGGGTAATTTAGTCACTTTGATAAAGAAAAACAAGTGCCTGGAACTAGACCCTAAATCAGTACAAGTTTAAGGACGATGAGTTAATTCCACAGATGTTCAATGAAATAGTACAAACCAGAACATATCAAGGACACACACGTTTATCCCCCTAGACTACAGAATTACAAAGTTAGCTTTTCACTGTGTTGATGATCAAGAGCACTGACTGATTGATCATTAATGCATTAGAAGGCAAGTTGACAAATACTGTTATGCTAGCTAGGATACTATCAAAAGTGATAAAGTCACATTGATATAAATGTAATCTGACACTTAACAATAGAATGCACAGACACAAATATTTGCTAATGGAAAATTACTAAGGAGATTCTATTGCACTCCAAGAGAGCTTACACTGATTTGAGCAAGTTCAAATGTTTAAAAACAGATGCTTACAACTATATATACTATGTAGTTTTTTTTAAAAAAAACATAAATAGCTTATCCTTCTATGACATTTTTATCCAAATTTAGATAATATTTTAGCAGCTGCTTTTAAATGTCATTTTTGTATAACCTGCACTCACAAATAAAATTGAAAAGGAGTGGGATTAATCTTTTTCACCTTTAGTTGTCTAAATTTTTTCTGGTTGTACCAGGCCCCTGCTTATTATAAATGGAGAAATGAGCACTCCAGGGGAGAAATTAAACTAATCCATTAGTTCTTCTCTTAGATTGAGATGAATCACCCTTACATAATCTGAGGTACAACTCCATTAACTATAAAAGGATCCCAAAATTACCATTAGATTTTGAACTATATATTTTGGATATCTATGTTAAAACAAATTATTCCCATCCTTTTAATCTTCTGTCTGAATCTGAAAGCATAAAATTTGGCTATACATTGAGGAGAACAGTTTTTCATTATGATGCAATAAAAGAGCAGACTACTAAAATATATTGCCTCTTTAGACCCTCCATTTTTATAAAAAACCTGCCCAGGGAAGCATGCTAGAAACCCGCTCCAAACCTGGCCAAATCTTACTAAATAGAAGACGTGTACAAAGCAAAATTAAGATACTAGTACAAGAACACAACAGTGTACCTGTGCTAGCTTGATCTAGCTAGCACCCAAACATTAGCAATTAAGGGATTATAATGTGGATTTTAGCAATGTTTATTATTTATTTAGCACATATATCCAGAATGTATAGAGAGTTTGTGCTTGGATTAACATAGGCTAGAATTCATGTCATGGCTTCTGCTTCTACTCTGAGCTATGCAGATAGTTTGAAGTAAAACAAATATGCTAGCACATACAATTAATCATACCTTTGTTCCTCCGGTGCATATTCTATTCAATGCCATTTAGCACACAGCCTTGTATTTTGGAATGGAGCTGAACAACACTGTCCAAAGTGGAATTCACAGAGGGAATGTATTTATGAAGGGAAAAAAAAAAAGCTATTTTTTTACCTTAGCAATGAATAAGGCAAGGACTACTGAAACTGCACAATCAGCAATTACAGGATTTTAAAAGAAGCCCAGAGAAAGAGATACTTAAAACAAACAAACAAATTCTGAATTTACTTATGGACAGCAC
Source organism: Antrostomus carolinensis (assembly GCF_000700745.2). NCBI lineage: Eukaryota > Metazoa > Chordata > Aves > Caprimulgiformes > Caprimulgidae > Antrostomus > Antrostomus carolinensis. Next base: position 80,698 of record NW_010315740.1, read on the forward strand.
TTTGCACTGAAAGCCCCCCACAAAATATTACATTTTACTCTTAATCCTTAGGCTTGTGTTTATCAGCTTCTTGATGATCTCTTATCAGTTCTACAGTGGAAAGGTGGGTCGGCCCTGACAGCTTTAGTTTCAGATACTGTGAACAGTGAGAGCTAAAAGTTGACCTAAAAAGTATTCTGCAGAATTGTGAAAATATGTCCTATCTTCCCCACCTCCCAAAATAATTATTTTTCATCAGAACTGGAGTCTTTCCTACACAGAAAAAATGTATGGGTTTTTATATATTTTAAAAGCAACTGCTGCTTGAAAAAGTATGCTCTGTCTCCTTCCAGTGTAGCTAGCTGACTGGTTAACAATATCTACAAGCAAAGGTCAGGATAAAGACCTGTTTACGCAAAGCTAAGCACTGGAAGAGGAATACTTGCTTTTCTTTAGGTAGAAAGCCAGTTCAGGCATGTCAAGAATTCAAAGTTCAAGACTTAACTGTGAACCATGCTACTCACCAAATCAACCTCAGTCTAATATGGGAGTGAAGTAGGGAAGAAAGGTACTCCATTAGAATATGTACTTGCTATATAAACTTGAAGAGGCTTGCTGGCTTAAGGACTACATACAGTCATATATATATATATATAGTCCTTTTATAGTAGACTATAAAACATTTACCTTACACACCATCAGTTCAAGTCAGCATAGTTAAGCAAAAGTGAAGTAACTATGCATGGGCCCCTGGAGAGCTACTGAAGTGGGTATTTACATGATCTAATCATAGCAGAAAGTCATCCATAGCCCTCCATTTGGCATCATGTGATAGCATGTCCATAGAGAAGCCAGCAGTGTGATGAACATAAAATCTCACTCTCATATGTTGGAACTCTTTTGAGCAACCCACTAATTAGGCAGGGACACATGTTGGATAACCTCTGTGGTAATAATCTGTAGGGCTCAGGCAGGGAAAGCTGGCTGGTGTTGTTCTACTTTCATTTACATAAGGATGGAGTTATTTCACTTGATTATGCCAGAATACCCTGATCTAGCTAAGAAGAACTGGACAAGCAGTGGGATTCTTAAAATATTGTACATACATGTATATATAATATTATTTAGAAAAACTGGCACATGATGTAATTTTAAACATAAAAATAAGACATTGTTTGGCAAACAGCTTTTTTAACGGTTAAATGCAAAAGGCTGTTTTAAAATTCAGTAAGACTGGTAATTTTTTTATGTTTGGGTGTTCCCCTTGGTTATATTTTAAGTGTTGCTTACATTTATAGTTTTTTGTAAAAACTTAACTAGGGTGAAAAGTATTAAGATAACATTAAGATTAACAAGATACACTTTACAAGAATGTGTGTGGGTGGGAGAGGGAGAAGATTGTATGCTGAAATACTAAGCAAATAATGTTGCTAGTGACTATATCAAAAGTCAGTCCACAGATTTTGAGGGCTGTACTATTCATCTTTCATTACACCACCTTTAATTTCTTCGCTATGTGATTCAAAAGTCCTTCTACCAATTTCACAACAGCACTTCTTAATTTCCTTAAGGATCTTGGAGAGGCGTCAGGGAGAAGTAAGGACTTTTTCTTAAATATACAATTTGGAAGAATGGCACTGAAAAGACTTTCTTGCAAATTATATATTCTGTTTCCAGTTTTTCCTCACTGAACTCCAGGTAAGCTTTGCTGCTGACTCTAGCTGCATGCAAAACCAGTAGTAATTTAGTTTATATAAAACCCTGCTCCATAGACTTCAAGGCCAAAAGAAGCATTTATAATTATTTAGCTTCATATTCTGTATTAAGAGAACATAAAATTTCATCCAGTAATTTTGTGCTGCATGTAGTTTGATAGGGTTTGGTTTTTTTTCACTAAGATACTGTTCTTGAAGTCATCAGAATTTACCACTTGCCTTGAAAATCTTCTAACAGTTAAGAGCATTCACTCTTAAAAAGTACATTCTCATCTGTAATCTGAATTGTTATGCATTCAACTTCTAACCACTGACTCTTGTTATGCCACTTTGTACCATAGGTGAAATATAGAAACCAAGCACTCAAAAGGTGCCAGCAGACCAGAAGCAGCTTAGACTCCTTGTATTTTTGCACCAATATGCATCTATTTCATGCAAAGAACAAAGTAGAAGTACTGTGGGAAAAATATAGCATAGAAGGTATTTTTTAATAAAAATAATACATTGCCCACTGATGAGAGGATAACCAAGAAAAGGCGTGTGTGACCATATCAGGTTACGTACGCATTTGCAAAAGTACATCCAAGCTAGAAAATGCAGCTTCATCACAAAGAGCTAACCTACATTTGCACACTAAATCTTACTAATAATGTAAGTCAAGTTCACAAAAGATCTAGATTTGTTCTCTTTCAGTTGTTGAAACCAAGGGAAGACTGCAATAAAACTATATCAGATTAACAAAAAACAGATTCTTTACAGAGCATCCTCTGAGCTACTTGAGTTAACTGAGGTTTCTTTATAAACAAGCAGCTCCAGAAGGTGATGCAGCCATCTGAGATCTCAACAATTCAGTAATTAGAAATTGTTCCAGGACTGGCTAATAAATTACATTCCTCAGATGCTTAGATGAATCTGGGACTTCAAAACAATGAATAAGGTCTGGATGACGTGTAATTAAGGGAAGTGTAAAGAACCGTAAAAAGCGGAAGTTACATATTTAGAACTGTTTGCTTCAATAGGCAGTAAAAGTAGTAATCAAGAGGAGGAAATAATTTTATCATTTGTGTGATTTTCAAGCAGAATTCCTAGGAGTGATGATTATCAAACTATTATAAATATCAGCAGTAACTACATGGAGACTAATAGACTAAAACTACATTTGTTTATTACTCAATATGTAGAAATTACTACAACTTTAATATGAAGATTTCAATTAATGGATGTGTATTTCTCAGCTGTAGATTCTTTTGAGGCCTCTTTCAACTTGCACGCACTCTAAGAGTAGCAAAGAGTGTTTTCAGAAACAACTCTCTTGGACGACAGAAAAGGGGGATTAGTTAAATCTAGACTTTTTCAGGGGATGTAGTGGGGAGACTGAATAAAGAAGAAAAAACAGGCTGATCTCATAAAAAAAAAAAATTCCTTTCCCTTTCCCATCCTCTTTCCCAAAGTGTTAGTAAACATTTGTTGGTCATTAACTGGAATATGATGCAGATATATTTTCATAAGATGATCAAAAAAAATCATATCTTGAATTTACTTGTGATATGAAGTTCAGAAAAGGAGTTCAAGTTGCGGCATAATTCAGGGTGGTGGAGACATGACACAGGAATCACTGCAGGCTCACTACTTTGAGGTAGGGATGTGGGTTGGTGAGTGTGTGTGCTGAATAGAGAACAGGTACACATATGATAAAATACTTTAGAGACAGAAAGTGCATTAGTACTGAGATTTTATTTTTTCCTGAAAAGAGTTATTTTCCCTTAAATAAATAAATTAATAAAATATTTTTCTGTTGTGTTCTGTTTCTCCATAAACCGAAAGCCAAGAATTATACATTATATAATTTAGGGCAGAACCACTGCTGGTGGAAATTGTCCTGCTTATTTGAGTCTAGCTCAGTTATGATCCTTTTGTGGATCTGAAGCAGTATATCTGAAAACAAGCACAAACTATATAATAACTGTTTATCTTAAAACAACACACAGGACTATGTTACGCTATTGCTACAATACCTGTATACTAACTGACCTGCTGCTGGTCTTCAAATGGGAGAAAAAATGAGAGCAATATGAAAATATATGGGCTCATGGGATGGCGGATATTTCCCAATTCTAAGAATTACAATCCCTCATTTTTAGGCCCCTTCAACCACTGCAGTCCATAGCTTCAATTTAATGCCTTAGGTCTGTCTATTCCAGCTGTTCTGAAGGGTGAAGGATTCTGCATTCTGGCACTGGTGAGGCTGCACCTCAAGTACTGTGTTCAGTTTTGGGCCCCTCACTACAAGAAGGACACAGTGGTGCTGGAGCATGTCCAGAGAAGTGCAACGGAGCTGGTGAAGGGTCTATAGCACAAGTCTTATGAGGAGCAGCTGAGAGAACTGGGGTTGTTTAGCCTGGAGAAAAGGAGGCTGAGGGGAAACCTCATCACTCTCTACAACTAGCTGAAAGGAGGGTGTAGAGATGCGGGAGTCCATCTGTTCAACCAAGTAACAAGTGATAGGACAAGAGGAAATGGTCTCAAGTTGCATCAAGGGAAGTTTAGAGTGGATATTAGGAAGAATTTATTCACTGAAAGGGTTATCAGGCATTGGAACGGGTTGCCCAGGGCAGTGGCAGAGTTCCTATTCCTAGAGGTATTTAAGAGTCATGTAGACATAGCACTTAGGGACACCATTTAGTCAGGGACTTGTCAGTGTGAGGTTAATAATTGGACTTGATGATCTTAAAGGTCTTTTCCAATCTAGGCAATTCTGTGATTCTTCCCCTCAGAATATATTCAGGAGGATCAAGCATAGCTCTTTCTTTTCTTTTGCCCAAGGTTTTTCATTGGTGACAGAACAGTGCCAAAAGCAATGATTTGCTTTGTCTCATTCCAACTTGCCACTGCTGTACAACCAACAGGACCCTGAAGGAGCACAGGCTAACTCAACTTTTCCCAGTCACTGCCAGGAAAAGGCACCCCTCTCTCCCTAGCAGATCTAGTCAGCTGGTAACCATCTGATTACTTCTTAATGATTCTTGGTACAATCAGGCAACCAGTTGAGCAGGAGACCAAAAGAGCCTGGTTTTGATGCACTGGGACAGGAAACCTGACCCGTGCTCAACAGTGAACAGTTACTCATTCCACACAAAATGACCCCACTTCAATGAGAGGGATTCACCTCAAATTTCCTATAGCCTAAAGGCTACAGCAGTTGTGCAGGAAATATCTATTTAAACTTCCTCAGGCAGCAGAGAAAATTGAGCTCAGGTCTTAAGTATCATCAATGAATATAATATGCAGTAACTTATTAAGTAAAAGCAAGACATTGGCAATCTCATGCCAGTTGGTATGTTTAGCATAATGCCCAAATTACTCAACAAGCTTTAAAATGTCCACTTCACCAAATGACTTATAAATCTTGCCAGTGCTGAAAGCTGCAATGTTTAATACTCACATGATTTATGCAATTCTAAATACACATGAAAAGGGAAATATGGGAAAATTGCATTAGAACTCAGAGCAATTGCTCCTCTGCCACATCTAAATCTACTCACACTCAAGGTGTCTCTCATTTGTCAGCTGTTACGGAGGGAATCTAAATTTATTATGGCTATAAATTCATCATTTTAAGGACCTTCACTTGATTAGGATGAATCCAGGACATAATCCCATGCAAAGTGCCCACTAGAGAAGTTCTGCCATTTGGATCTTAAATATACAATATTGCATCACCTATCCCTGAGGAAGAAGCTGAGTGATGCACTTGTGCATCTGCCAGAATAAAATAACAGGTAATGACTAGTTTCTTCTTCATTAGGATCCTATGTATCTATCCAAAAGACTCTCAGTGCAGTTCCCTCAGGAGGGATGCATTTGAGTACGCAGTACTACAAATCCTCTGCTGCAATGATGAGCCATCTTAAAGGGCATTACTGAGATTAAACAGCATAGACAGTGAATGAATTCAGCACAAAGCCCAAGAAAGTCTAAAAATAATACATAGGGTACTCCAGTGGTTTTTGTTTGTTTGTTTGTTTTAAATGGTTGCAGTGCCTTGGGCTCTTGAGCTCACAAGCTCTGCCTAAAGACAAGACATCAGAATAAGAAATCAAATACCTCGAAGACCTTAAAATAAAAACTTTTAGGATAAAATAGTTTTAGGGACAGTGAATAATAGCATGCTATTAGTTACGTGAATCTTCTACAACCTGCTCTTGAACATCACAGTAGTAAGTAAAGAAAATATCCTTGTAGATTTCACTAATGCAGGATCAAACCACAAACCTCTAGGCACAAAGAGCCTCACTGGAGGCACTGGGCTTTGAATTAGGCTTCAAATGTTTCTTTAAAGGTATCCTTACAATTCCCTCTCTAATTATTATGTTCCGCCCTAACTACAAAGTTTTAAAGAGGCAGCAAGGTGTGTGGTAACAGCATTCCTACAGTCTTGAAGAAAATGCACATTATACAGCAGAATGACAGAAGTGCTATGCTGGTACTTAAGTTAAAAGTTACTGAGATTGGAATCCTGGCAAACATTCAGGGCAATGCTGTATCAAGCTGAATGAATTAATGTTTTACTAATGACTTGAACTTAAACAAGCTAAAATCCTTCTTCAGAAAGGGGAAAGAAAGAAAAATTCTGTCTTTTCAAAGAGCTTCCTAAGGGCCTACTGCTAAATGAAATTCTTTTTGCTACTAAGACCAAAAAGTAATTAGTTAAATCTGTAAAAGAAAGATTAACTGAAGAAAACCTTAGGGAAAACAAGCCACAATATACTGACTTAGGAAATTCTCATTTAGGCCGAACTCAAACAAAAATCAACACAGGTCAAACTAATTCATTAATTTACTTTAACAGGATTTTCACTCTGGTTGTATTATTCCTGGTTCTTAACTTCTTAAATTCTTCAATGACAATTATAAAGAAGATGTCATAAAACTTCAGGGAAAATTTGAACATCATCCAACACAGTTTGTTTTTATTAAATAAAACTACTAGTCTTCCTTTTCCCAGAAAGTACACAAAGAGGATGATAAGGCAAGAATGGTCCTTATATTGTAAGATTTAGCAAGACAAGGAGAAAAAATGAATATACCAATTCTTATAACTCTGTTTTCCAGTAGATTTGGTTTTCAGCCTGCACAATCTTGTACGTGTTATGCTTTGTAATACTAGGTCAGAAGAGATATCTCCAAGTACACTGCACTTTCAAAGAGAATTCTAACTTCCACAGGAAAAACACAAAGAAAGTTCATTGCCTCAAACTAGCTCCTCTGTGCTGCTGAAGTGATGCTAAAGCAGCACACATCTAAACTCTTTGCTATGGCTGCTCTTCATCATAACTGTTTGGTATTAGAAAGGCTATGTACGCTTATTGGATCCTTTTCTCCAAGCAGGCTTCTAATTGCCCATCACTCAATGGTTATATAAAGTTTCCGTTTCGGCACATTCCCAATGCCTACCAGCCCACAGCAACAATTTGGAAAATGTAAATTAAGCACATAGTGCAATACAAATAAGCATTCTATTTAAGATCCTGAACAGGCAATAAAATCCACCATGTATTTGCTGATACACAGTTGTACCGCTATGGTGAGTGTTTCTTACAATAGCGAGTATGTTGTAAATTAAGATGCACAAATTGCAAAAATTTGATGACAATGTATGCCTTCATTGCCTTTTCTCCATTTTTAACTTAACTTGATTCTTAATGTATTTCTAACTTTTCCTGGTGGAAAACTGTCACATTCATGCAGTTTGTTTCAGATTTGTTTCTCTCTCTTGTAGAAATAGTAAACTAATTTTTAAAGAAATCAAGAAACTTCCCAGAAACTTTGCATCTACTGACCAAATGAACCTTTATGGGAACTCTAAGGACCCTACACAGTTAACTGGCAAGCGGAGTGAAAAATGCTAAATTCATCCTGAGGGTTATTTAGAACCCTCTAATGAAAACAGGTTGGGAAATCAAACAAGCTGAGCTGCTCTGGGTTCCTCCACAGCAGCCAGTGTCCCTCTCTCATTTCTTTCTTCTCTAGATCCCTTCAGTCTGTCTGAATCAAAAATATTTGCAGCCAATAAACAATATGATTTCACAGGCTTATTATATCTCACTTTAGGAATTAGTGTCTTTCTGCAGGTTCTCATGTCAGTGGCAATCAGTGTTACTCCTGAGAGTTCTCAATTCTTCCACTTAAGCCTAGTGTGTCTCCTTAATCCCTCTAATTCTTGCATTTTGACCTAATTTTACTGTTCATTGTCATGCTTCTTTTGCTGTTAGCTGGGCCTTATTATGTATCATAAGAATACAAAAGCTAAATTGTGGATTATTTTTAAGTAAGAAGCCTGCTAAGTACTCATAGCGCTATCTTGAGCATTATCTCCTTGCCTCTCACTGGATCGGGTAAAATGAAATCAATGGCACTATTCAGCTTAGTAAAGCAAGCAGGATTCAGACAGCTGAGCTAGTCAATTTTGTTGCAAATACATTGTCCTTAAAAGTGGGATTATTCAGCAAGTGATCTCAGCTTAAAACTAGAAAAATATCTATCACCAGGAGATGATGTTGAGAGTTGTATCTTGTATTCCACAAACCCAGCAGCTGAGATGCTCATTCTACATAGAAGACAAGACTATTGGCCCTGACTTCAAAAAGAACTGGAACCAAAATCTCTCCACCTTAAACCCTGATCTAAACCACCAGCCTTAAGGTTATTCTGGAATGTACTGTTCCTAATCGATCTGTTCAAGCTGTTTTATTCTGCTGAAAATAGCAGGAATTAGCAGAAAAGGAGAAATATAGGGGGGGGGAAAAAGAGGGGAGGAGCACACACAACAAATGATAATTTGTTGCTCCTGTGGTAACAGTACTTGGTGGAGAGTGGAACATCAGAGCCCAGACTATGTTCAAAAAAGTATTTAAGAATTCATATATGCAGGTGGCAAACAGAAAATTAATAAAAAACTGGCCTGAATATAAGTGAGGGCACATTATGGGGAACATCGGTTCAAAGCCTCTGAAATAAAGGAAGGAATTGCATCCAAGTCTTCCACGTCTGGACAAAGTGCCCTATCTACTGTACAAAAGGTAATTCAAAATACAATTGCCTCTTCTTTCCTAATCCAGAACAGTACCTAAACCCACCCCTTCAATTATGCTACTTTTGCTTTTGTTAAAATGATGAATAATCCAGGATAGGGAGCAGAGGAAAGCTTTGCTTTTGGCTAAAACCACCATTTGAACCCAAATAATTAAAAACAAACAAAAATTCTCTTGCCAAACCCAACAGCTACCTTTTTTACTCTCCAAAAACCATTTTGTTTCATCTGGATAAAGCAGACCTTATTTTCTATGTATGTATTTGGACGATAGGTGATGTTCAAGTTTGAAATGGAAAATTCAGTCATTTCCAGCAGTCAATCTAAAACATCAGAAATCAATATACAGAAGACAAGGAAAACACTGAGATTAGTAAGGCCTGTAGTAGACTTTCTATATGCCCCATTGTATTGGGTCTGGCTGGGCTGGAGTTGATTTTCCCTATAGCAGCCCTCAGCGTGTTGTGTTTTGTATTGGTGGCTCGAGGGGTGTTGATAACACCCCAGTGTTTTGGTTACTGGTGAGCAGTGCTAGCACGGCACCAAGGCTGTCTCTCCAACATTTCCCGCCCCAGTAGGCTGGGGTGGGGAAGGTCTTGGGAGGGGGCACAGCCAGGACAGCTGACCCAAACGGACCAAAGGGATATTCCATACCATATGACGTCTGCTCAGAAATAAAGCAAAGAGAACAGAGGGTGAAGGGAAGGGCATTCGTTACTTCCGTTTTGTCCCCTGGGAACCGCAACGCGTATGCAAACCCTGCTTCCCGGGAAGTGGCCAAACATCGCCTGCTGATGGGAAGCAGAGAATAAATATTTTGTTCTTTTGCTTCTGTGCGCGCAGCTCTGCTTTGCTTCTATTAAACTGCCTTTGTCTCGACCCATGAGTTTGGTTATTTTTTTGTGTTCCATCTTATTTTCTCCCATCCCCATCTAGCTGAAGAGGGGGGTGATAGAGTGGGCTTTGGTGGGCATCTGGCATCCAGCCAGGGTCAACCCATCACACCCATATAATCATCTCTACACAAAACACATAGCTACTCCTGTATGCTTTAACAGATACTAATTTTGCTGTGACCTTGCAGCCACATTCATAATAACACCCCCATGAACTAATTTTTTATTTACAGAAAGGAATAAACCTTTTTTTGAGGGTTTTTTGTTTGTTTTTTTGGGATGGTGGTTTGTTGTTTTTTCTTATAAACTGTAGTGTCAAACTCCTATTTAAATCCCCTGGTAATATTTACAGTAAGAAGTGTGATGTGGAAAATTGTTTGGGAACCAACCTAGAGTATATCAAAACAGCAGCAACAAGCCTGGCAACAGACCAGAATCCAATACAGTACTTGGCAAATGATGGCAAATGTACCGCCGACATGTAATGCCCTCATTTTTAAGCCAAAGATAAATGTAGTTGATGTTTCTTGCCCAAGAGTAGCATGCCCAAATGCCACATGAGAGGTCAAGCAAGGATGCTGCAAATAATTCCCAATGATATTTTACCAGTCTGCTTCTTAAGAACTGTCAGATATTGAATCCAAAATGTATGTTCCTACAGTATTATTATAGCTCACCCAGGAAAACATATCAGTGTTATGGCTTTGAAAGCACTGACTACTGTTTTAATTTAATAATTATACTTAAGAGTGTAGTAGTATTCTCTCACAAATGAACAAAGCCTACCACAATGGTGAAATTCCTAAAAATATATAGGGGTATTTTTAGTAAAATGAAGGATGACAGATTAAATAATTATATTTCACAAACTTAATGGAGATTTTCTCTAAGCAGCAGAACAGTGCTTCTTTAATTAACATGATTTCTTGCATAAACATATTGGGGAAAAGTCTATGAAGTTTTCCCAGAAACTAGGTTTAAAGGTTGACTTCAGGGAATTGTTTTTGAAAGATTCGTCCTTCAATGGGGATTTAACCAAATGTTAGTACAGGAAAATGCAGTGGTGTGCTAAGACATTTAGGTATCTGCAATAAAAAAGTTTAAATAAGATTTAGCTAACGATGTAAATCACCAGTTTCAGTGAGCCTTGGCTTTGCAATGCTTTGGCTTTAAGTCAGAGAAGCTGCCCAAAAAGCCTGAAATTAAAAAAAAAAAAAAATTGTTTCTTTCCTTGCCTAGTGATCTTCACATTCCTAAAACAGCCCGGAGAATCTGTCATTACTTCCCTTTTGAAAGCATTCGACCCTTGAGGCGCTGTACTGCAAGGTGCCACTTAGCAGCCCTAAAGAAGCAGTTTGGAGGACTCCACTTAAGCACTGAGCAGAGAAGGGAGTTAGGTAAGGGAGGAAGAAATTATGGTTCAAATTAAGACTGAACAGGAAATGGGCTTCCCCTGGCACAATCTTTTTTTTTTTTTTTTTTTTTTTTAATAGCATGCTCCAGGCCCAAATCAGCATTATCTCATTTTTTTTTTTCTTCAAAATGGGAAAATTTAATGGAACTGACTCTCTAATGCAGAACATTGTTAGTAAGGCAAGAAAAATACTGTGGCACATAACATGAATTTCTTCCATGGGTGCTGCAGTCCTGTTTGGTGGTTCTGAAGACAGACAGTACAGGAGGAGGAGCAAGCAAGGCAGACTACTGTGACAAGAGCACTAACCAAGCAACAAGCAAGTCAAGAATAAGGTCGTATTTTAGAAATATTTGGAGGTAGATCACTATTTAGAAGATATGAACATTCCTTCACCATCCTTACATGGTCTGAACTTGAACGCTTCAGATGTTTCGGAGTTATCCAAAACACTTAAAACACTGTGAAGCAAAAAATGAAGACAATAGTCCTTTACAGAGAAGCTTTGCTCTAGTGCTGTAGTACTGCTACCCCAGTCCCAATACTCATTCCTTTTGCTGGGCAAAGGAATGTATTTCACTGATACTGCCTCTGGAGGGTCTGAGCTGGGGTTTGAGTTTAGTGCCAGTTTTGGAGTATGTTTGTTTTATTATGTACAATCAGCACAATCTGGCCAAAAATTTGCTTTAAACCAGTCCAACCAGTTTCACATTGTTTGAAACTCCCCATTTAATGAGAAAATATCTTCTACAGGTTGGATAGGTGGGCATTTAGATCCATATTCTTTTTCAATTATTATAATTTACTACAGTGACATTAAAAAAACAGACAAGGAAGGCATTAATCGAAGGTAAATGATCGACCTCAGTTTTAACCATGCATTCTCAGTGCTAGTTTCTCATGTAAGGAGTAAAAATGCCTCAGACAACTCACAAGGGATGTAGTGTGAAATTGCAGTCTGCAGTTTTCTGAAACAGGCACAAGAGCTCAACACACTTGAGCTAATTACTGTGTCAACTTTCATTCCATACAGATTAGTGCCATTTTGCATAGCTGAAGCACCAGTTCTACACATATATTTGGCAGTGCCCCTGAGCTTTCAGTAATATGAAGTTGCTGCAGACTCCACAGTTTCTCGCCAAGTCTATCAGATTTAAGTTACTCTGTGAGTCTGTTTTTCACTAATTAAAAGGCTCAAGCATTTTCAGCTGGATCTTTTTCTTCAATCTAGAGAGCTTCTCGATAGTGTGCAAATTTACATAGAACAAAGACATTCAGGAGTTCAATTATCAGTCTGGATTTCCATTTTCTTTACCACCCCACAGGAAAAAAAAATCCTGTTTTCCTTGCCTTCTGGTAGCATCAGTGCCTTTATTAAGAACTGAATTAATGATTTAATAATATAAACACCAGGATTTACCACTGTCGGAAGCTTGCACTTGCTAAGAAGAGCTTTTTTCTCCATCTTTTTAGTGGAGTGTGGAGTAAAGAGATTCAACTGAGACTATTTTGCAATCTTTGTGAAAAACAAAATTCCATACTTTCTTCAAGGTTTTGCTAAAATGGACTCATAAAACTTTTGCAGTATCAGTGGGTCTCCACATGATCATTTTAAGATCAAAATTCAAAACAAAACAGAAAGCAAATTGTTAATATGAACTACAGTAGTTTCTTTCAAAATATCACACAGCTAACTCAGCAGCATCCAATATCCTGTAGTGTCTTCTTGTCCTAAATATACCACAAATGCAAGGGCTTGACGCTTTACAGCAGATCATCTTGAGGCTAAATCCCTAAGCATGAAGATTTTTTTCTAACTTTAAAAATATTAGTGATGATAAATAGCTGAATCATGGTCAATGTATTTCACTTTTTAATTAGTCTTATGAAATATCCCATTTAAACCCAGAAAAGCACTACAGCCATACATATGCGGGTAACTGATGCTGACAATAAGACTCGGAGCTTAAAACCTCAACCAGTTCTTTCGGGTGAAACCTTTAAATTTGGTTTGAATCCAGCAGGTCTATGCTCTCACTTGTGAATTACAGTCTTAAGGCCTTTCTTTCCTTTTATTCTTAAATGGCTTTCTTTTCTCTTCATATTGAGGCCATTTCTGTTCTCTTTAGCTATACTCAGAAACTTGTCATGAGACAGCCATAATCCCTGAGCTGTTCTCCATTTGTCTAGGCTGCAGGTTTCTCCCTTGACCAGTAAGAAAGCAAGTTTGTCCCAGTACCGTATTTCATGTTTTCAGTCCCTAGGTCACAATTTGGTATGCAGCACAGCACTCACCTTACTCCCCTGCTGTGAGAAACTGAGCAGGCAAGGGCTGGCAGACTGCTGACTTGGCTCTTTTCTCCTCACTCACCCACCTAGTCTGCTGTTGCCCTAACTTGCTTACCACAAATGATAGCTACAAGTCAGAAGACAAATAAAATTCCAGATCCACAACAAAATTCACACTTGAGCAGTATGATGACTCCTTGCACTCGGCCTCTATGCAATTGCCTGATGTAACAGACTTGGGCCTCAATCAGAGTATCATCATTTAAGAGACCATCAAATGATCTTCTGCATTTGTTCTCTTAAGTCATGGCATAATGAGTGGGGCAGATCAAGCATCAAAATATGGTGTCAGAGAAAGTCATGATCATCTTCTCCTATTTCCAGTTCACAGACCATTAATAAATATTCCAAAACAAATAAAAGAGCATTTTACAGGCAACGCTAGAGCTATGAGGCAAAATCAACTTTCTAATTCATGTTATTTGAAGAGATCAAGGACTGGTGTTGTAGGTTACCCTCTCTGAGGCATGAGAGAAATGGAAGATATAAAATACTTGTGCTGCAAGATGTGCCTTTTTTTTTTTTTTACTTATTCAAAATAACATTAGCTGAATAAAATGAACAAATTCTCATTCATTGAAACAAATTTTGAAACCTCTCCTGATTTCAATGGGACTGCTTATGGACTATGGCACAATTCAGCTTAAGTGAAGTCCCACTTATTTAATTTACAGCATTAGGTGCTGTGTGGTAGTCATCACAAACTTATTACTACTGCAAAATTCCTGATACAGGAAACAGAAGTCTGAAGTGTGCCATTCTACTGCAGATGTCTGTGCTGCATCTTTCACTCAGTTCTTGTGTTTAGTTTCCTAGAATGATCTGGCTTAAAATCAAAAACACTAAAACAATAGTCTTGGTACCACTGAAATTCTGCCAAAATATACCTGAGCTGGCTTTGATGTCTTTCTGAAGAAGGAGGAAATACAGATAGATTAAATTTCTGGATTTTTCGCCCCTGTTACAGATTCTAAAGATGCAGCTAATAAATTTGAGTTATTTCAGACAGATAAATATTAATGCTTTGATCACAACTTCTTCCCTTTTAAATCCAGTTTTACCATCTTCGATCAAGCAGAAAATCAGAAATACCCTGAAATGCAACGTAGCTCATTTTTCACTGTGTCAACAAATTGCCTCAGGAAAGCAAAGACCATCTTACCATCTAGCTAAATAGTCTGCAAGATGATAACGTGGTCACATTTCCAAAGGCCCTTAAAAATCAGCAAGTAAAATCACCTTGTTATCATAATGATTCTTTGTATTACGAAAAAATAGCATGCTGTTACAATTGACAGGCTGCTACAACTCTGCCAAGTAGAAGCAGATGTGGCAGGTAAGCTTTCCAATGAAAGAAAAATTTTTGGTAAAGAGTTGGAATGTATTAACTGCAATTTGCTTTACACATTTACCACTAGAAAGCGTTCAAATAACATGGACAGAAGTCTCAGAAACATTGGGTTTTCAAGGAGCAACACACTTTTAAGAACTGATGTTCATCAGTTCACTGACAGCAAGCTTTTTCAGCTTTAATTACTCCCATCACATAAAACCTTGAAACATCTGAAGACTGAGTATTTGTTCACATACTAGAACAACAACTTGAAAATCGTGAACAACGTCACCATGTGGCAAAACCTGTCATAAGAAAATTATGGTATTACTAAGAAAATATAGCACCCTGTGCTCCATTATCTTTACTTAGCTTTAAATTTCTCTAACTTCTATGTGAGTTAAAATAAAACATTTAAGGAAAATAAGTCAAGTGTTAAAAACTCTTATCTCACTACTTGTTCTCTGATGTAGCAAAGATTTGCAAAGACATTTTCAAGTCTCTAGAAGTACTGTCTCTTCTATGCTCATCCAGCACAATGACGAGGTGAACATGCTTTAATATCCCACTCCCAGCAATGGTAGATGGTGACAAAACTGTTCAATCTGTGACAGACAGGACAAATCCCTGTTCACTGAGCTTAATACCATTAATTGGCTGTGCTTTTTGTGAAGAAGTAACACAAGCTGAGTACACAAGCTGAAAATAAGCTAACCTGAAGCATTTTTCCTAAGAAGTATATTATTAAATCAGCTAATAAAACTCATTACCAATTACTGATAGAGCTATATATCACATATTAAAAAAGGTATTAAAGTAATATAATCTAGGCACCTGTTACCACAAACCGGAACATCTATATTTAGGAATAACCACATAAAGTACAGACTTTGGATAAGAAGAAAAAAAAAAAAAAAAAAAAAAAAAAAAAAAAAAGAGGCTTGTTAATATGTTTTGTTTACCCCTTAAACTGCTCTTTCTTTAAAACCAAAAAAATCCCTACATTTTTTTCCTGAATTAGTATATGCCAGTATTCTCAATTGTTTTTATTCCTTCCTTTTTATTCTTTCCATTTGCATCCTCCACAATCCTACAAAATACTATTAGTCAGGAGAATTCAAATCAGTCACCTGAAACAGATCTTTGACAAGCCATTGAGGATTCTGTTATGTTAAGTAGGCAGAATCAGAACTTGAACTCTATGCAACATGCACATCAGAGACAATGTGTCCGTATGAATAGTCTTATAGCTGGAACCTTTAAAGAGGTAGGCAACCATAACTGTAAATCATTGGGTCAAGTTTCTCAAGATAAAAGGCTTATGAGAATCTATATGTAAAGAGCCTGGACAGGGAATACAAAGGTAAAACTACAGAAAGCTCAGGAATCTGAATAGACTCAGAGAATTTCACTTTCTTGCTAGAGCAGGTCATGTGTTTTTCCATTAGATGCAATTACCTTTTTATCAACACCTCTCTTTGTAATCATCAGAAATAGTAATAACAAAAATCAGGAGTTAACATGGACTTCCCTCAATTAAATTCAATGTTCTTAAACTCCCAAAGTATATTTAAACTCTTTCTTTCAAGAACAACAAAAGCACAGATCTTATGAGTACTCACCACCGTCTTCAACCATGAAATGAAAAATGTCACTGCTGGCATTGTCACCCCCTCGTAAAACATAGCATATCTTCATATCATCAATATCAGCTGGAAAGAGTCAGGAAAAATTGATTTTATTTTAAATGCTGAAGGTAGGAAAGTGTTTTTATAGAAAAACTTGAAATGTACTATATAGTTAAAGTGCACCAGAGAGAGGTCAAGGTTCTCCAACAGTTCTCAGGAATTTCAGTATTAACAGTGTTGAAGTCTTACGGATACAATTCATTCTCCTTCCATTTACTTCCCCCTCCCCAGTGCCCTCTTTCTTTTAAGGTGTATTTACAAAAAGAACTGAAAGTAAATGTAAAAACATGGGCTCAACAGTCAGAACTATTTAATATTTTTAGTGGTACATTTTCTTAAACAGAGGTGTATCTCTACTAATATATTGATTCTGTCATTCTTCATCCTGAGAAATACTTTAGAGGTAATATAAAAGCTGTGGCTGAACCAGAAGAAAAACCCAGGGTATTTTCTGTATTAAGTTCTACCCTCCATTTGGGAGGCAAGACAAATTAGCCCACACAACCCCTCACCCCGCCTCTAGAACTAGATCACTTCTGGCATGTGGTCTACCTCTAGGATGGGATATCTACACATTCTGCAGTAGAGAGACCTCAATCTCTCTAGTTCCCCGCAAAAACGCCCTCTCCACCAGACCATCCTTCCTACAGCATGTTTTCAAAAGATATGGCATATAATCTATATGAAATGTCATAAATAGTGTTAAATCACTTACAGTGATTGACTCTTTTAGGAACGCAAACAGATGCAATTAAAGTAGATGGACAAGACTTCAGTAAGAAAAAATTCAATGCACAATTTTGAATCATCAATTGCAATAGAGAAAGTATGTAAAAGCTAAACAAATATTTATTAATATTGTGTTTTTCTGATTTCCTTGATCAGTGATGAGAAACATGTAATACATAAAAACTAATTTTTGTAACTGTCTTTGAAAGATTGTTGGTAAAAATCCATGTCTGATTTTTTTTTTTTTAAAGAAAAAGTGTTAGAAATTAACAGCATTAAAGTGGAGCTCAAGTACCACCCAAGTTCTCCTCCTATGTTAGGGCATACGCATTACTAAAAAGAAGCCAAAAGCATTTTTGTTAGAGCTCCTCAAAATCCTCAGTTCCAAAAGTTGCCAGACATCTTCTAGGGCAAACAAGTTAAGAACATTATCAGCAAATATAAATCACTGAAGAATCTCTTCCACAAATGTTTGAAAGTTAAAGATCAAAAATTCATGGGGCTGTAAAGAGGATGCAAACAAGTACCTTTTCATGCCAGTGAAGCAAATAAATCTTTCATCCTGCAAACACACAAGTATTCAGATCTGCCCACGTCAGTAGCCTTATCAAAATCCATTGTTCCAACATATATAAAGATAAGCACTTGAGCCAGTGTTTGCAGGACCAGGACCAGCTCATCAAAAAAAGCTGCTTGTCATCCAAACATCTTAACTTTGTCAAATGATATGCAAAGGAATGACCTGTTTTCTGTTCACTAAGAACATGTTCAGTCACTTTCCTTCCACAGCTGATTAGGTTATACTAGTTATATTAAAACGTGCCTACTGGTAAGCACAGTTCATTACTGTACTACTACAGTGCCTGCTGTAGTATTTATGTGATATTGGAATTCTCCAACATGATTAGAAATCCATTCAACAACATAATTTTCTATTAAAAAAACATTATTATCTCCACTAGATCAAAGCATGATTTCCCACTTAAAATTCTGCAAAACTGATGTGGTTATTAAAGGTTACATATATTAATATATATTCTTTAAGAAACAAATGCACTTCACAGCATAATTCACTCATCTCTCTTAAAACACTTGCCTGAAAAAGAAGATAAAAAACAGTATCAGGGGTGAGTGCTGAATAAAATCACTGCTTGAAAATGGTGCGTATTTGGCTGAAGTAGCCATGTAGATATCTTTGTCCTCAGGAGGCTACATGGAGTGCTGAGACATCAACCAAGCTATTTTACTACCAAGGCAGAACCTTACCCTCCACCATTCCTCCCCTTTCTTCCTGGCTCCTCAGCACACTTGCAGAGCTGCGGGATGTGGCCTGGCCCTTACTCACAAACTTACCTACATGGGACAAGGGACTGCCAAAACAGTGCTCAGCAGTTCATCACGCTTTGTACAATCAAAACATTATCCAAACATCAGCTACCTACTTGTTACACACCACTAAACTTCTTTAAATGTGAAACACTTGGCAGTTCCTTCACAGACTTTCCCCACTTATCTAACCTTAATGAGTATCTACTACAAACAAATTCCAGTCCTGACTTGCAGAGATGAGTGCAGTATGATTATGCACACACAATATTCTTTGTATGTATTTTTGTCCTAGGACAGCACTAGACTAGAAATTACCATGTGGCAAGTGTTTTTCTTTAAGCTTTCTCTTCTTTTACTATCACCAAATTGTAAATATAAAGCACAAAGAAATAATAATTAATTAAAATTACACAGAATCACAAAATTTGCAACATAAAGTAACATCTGTTAATTCTGTAACAAGTACTGTTAGTACTTGAATAAACTCAGGAACTGTTTCATGTATTTTAAGAATATTTTATTTCATTACTGTCACTTGCCCATGTATCTCTCTCTCATTCAGATTATTTTAACAATTAAATAGAAAATAATAAAAAAACAATAATTACTTGCAGAATTTGGGGACCTTCTATCAAGAAGTCAATTCTTCCACACTCTAATACTCGCCTTGAGCAATCCCAATTATCTCTATGAGTCTCATGAGCAAAAGATTACCTACTGTAGTCATGGAAGAAGTATCTGATGTATACTAATTAGAAAGTCCCACACTAACTGTTCCTGAACAAAATACACAACAAATCTCCTGGGCATACTATATTCTGCACAACTGTATTTTGGCTGGATGCTTTTAAGCTCATCTTGCAAGCTAGACTAATTCCTCTTCTAGCACTTGATAAAGTTTTATGGGCAGATACTGAAAAGTAATTTCAAGCGTAAGGCAGAAAGCTGTTTGCTAAACAATTGCTGTGCCCTTTATTTCTGTTACAGGCAACCTGAAAAATCAGACTGCTTAAGCTGTTTGCACACAATGAATCTTTTTTCATTAATTTTATCTCACTCAAAGAGGTCAGGCTGCCTTTTCATACAAACACTGACCCAAATCCAAGGCGTGGACATGTGAGGTGGTACAGTATTAGGATGGACCTCACAAACTATTGAGCAGCTTTCAAAACTCATCTTCATGTGGCCTCAAACAGCCTCATCTGACTTCAAAGCTGGTCCAGTTTTGAGTAGGGGTTGGACAAAATGACCTCCAGAGGTCCCTTCCAACATAAATTGGAAGACTGTAATGAAGTTTTACAAGCCCCATCAGGACCCACGTGCATTAATGAAACTGGAACTATTCAGCATTCTGTAAGAGATTGCCCCACATGGCAGGATAGGACTCCTAAAAAGAAGGGAGATGAAAACATAAAAAGAAAGTGTGTAACAGCAGGTCTAACAGTCAATACAGGAGCATCCCAAGGTCAAAACCATTACTCATGGCTGGTTACAAAATCTGCACTTATATTAGGATCATTAAGAATACGACAAAGGAGGGTCTTGTTTACTCCTGCCCTGAACATCAGTTAATTATTTGTCTCAGTATAGCACAAGCATGAAATATGCATAAATTCACTACTCTGGATTTGGCAGTGCTTTGAACATTAATGGTAGTAGGCCACAAAGGGACAACAGGGAACTACATACAGAGTTTTGAGCACGCAGCTTGGTCTACACAAGACCTCAGCATCTCACATTACTTCTCAAAACTGTAGCCTTCTAGGTTCAGGCAAGAATTTTTCTCTCCCTGCCACTTATAACCTCTCCCATACCAAAATCAGCTACAGACAAGAGGGCACTTAAGGAAAAGGGAAAGGAAAATACTGTCCTTTCATCCATCCAGTGACGATGTCCCTATTCACTGCAGGGGGGTTGGATCAGATGAACTTTAAAGGTCCCTTCCAACCCAAACTATTCTAACATTCTATGACTTTAATAGACTCCCAGACTATTCTGTGACTTCCAGCTAGTTCTCTTTCTCTGTCCTCAGCAGGCATAACACACCTGTGTGAGCTTGATGCTTTCTGCCTTTCATGCAGCCTTTCCAGACATCTCTTCTCCCTCAAGTGCTTAGCCCTGCATTCACAAGCCATTTTAAAGTGTTTGCTTCATAAAATATAAACCATTATAAAAAGCATTTAGGAACCTGAGAAGAGAGATATCACAGAAATAACACAGATGCTCAGGAGGAACTTGCTTATAAGAGGCTAAAGAAGAATATTATCAAAGAAATGTGTGTTTCTTAAAAACACTCTTCAACTTAACACAAATTAGAATGCTTGTGCCAATACTGTCAGGGAACCTGTGAAGTTATATCACTGTTTGGGGATCCTCACTAGTTTTAAAACCAATTTTTATTAAGAGTTGCATGCTTCTCACCCAGTTCAGGCAGCCCCAGGATATTAAGCAAGCCTGTGTGAAGACCACTGAGCATGCCACGTGGTCAGACTGACAACTGAAAGCCAGACAGCAACTGCATTTTGGTTATCTGACAAGTGTACCTGACCACATGGCATGAAAGAGAATGGAACAGGTACCTGTCCTGAGTGTCTCTCCCTTGAAAAAAAATGGGGTATCACTGGGCTATGCAGTGGTCTGCTTTCAGGGAACACCCACTCAGTAATTCTACATTCTCCAATTTAAGAGAAAACCCACTTAATAAGTGATATTTGTTCACTCCCATTCTCTTCTGTTTCTCAGTTACTTGGACAATAATCTCAATACTACTCGCAGTTCACTACTGAAGCCTTATATTTAAAGAGATGTGGTGGTTCCCAAAGCTCAGACGTGGTTTGTTTGGTCCTTCCTTATCCTCTTTTTTGCAGTAACTCTGCAAAACTTAGGGCACCCCAGCCATTCAAAAGTTCACCAGGCCTGTTTGCAAGATTTGGTATATCTGACAAGAACATCATACAACCAAGAGTGTAACATGGGATACGTACCAGTACAGGCTCTGTGAAGTGAAATACAGACAACTACAAGCATTCATCTCTAGACTCATCACGTACACAGCCTAGTCTGTCTGGGTCCCTTTAGAGCCTCCATCCAGTTGTGCTGCCTGCTCACTCCACAGCTGCAGGAGGCTCCAAGAAACCTCATTTCATTTTTAATTAACCAGTTATTAACTCATTGCAAAATAACATGGAAAATTCTCTGGAGTATAGCTAATGCTTCCCTTTCAACTAAAGTTACTTCATAGCCTTGTTGGGGCTTTATTTCAGAACATACGGCACATTTAGTTTTCATCCTATTTATACCGCCTACTATTTTACTTCCATGTAAAAAGTAAGTACCACTGACATAATTTTAAAACATTTACATCACCTTTTAATTTACCACAAACACTTTGTGGTTAAGATTTGTGTAATTAAAGCAACAAATGCACTCATAATATATTATTTCCCCATGTTTGGGAAATGACTTTGCTTTTACAGTTAAGTGTGCTCAGCCTGTATAGCAACTGATACCCTAGCCATGGTATGACCATTAGTTAATAATAGCTTGGCCACTCCCGTCACATTTTCTAAATAAGACTGTTTAAAGAAGGCACTCAGCTTCTAAAGACCTGGAACCACATGCAGCCTGATTCTGTTATCCAAATTTCTGTTACTGATAGAAAGTTCAAATCAGTTATTTGGACTGTAAGCTCTCCAAAGCGAAGATGCTCCTTTATTCAGTAGACTCCCTTTCCTGTTTAAAGCTGTCACAGATGCAATAAATAACAAACAGAACTAAAAAAATAATAAAGTCATTATAAATCAGCTTGCTGTAGGAAAGTTTCTCCCATCAACTATTATAGAGTTCAGCATGAACAAGAATGTTCCCAGTGATCTAAAGAAAGCATGGAGTATTGTAATACCTTGGGTGAACTGGCTGATGCTATGGTTGCCTTTCCCCAGGTGGATCAGGAAGCCATGGCGCGGACCCTCTGTGATTCTGATCTTGAGAGTAACATGTAAACTGTCCCGGTCTTCTACTTTGAGCACCTTGTTGGTAATCAGAAACCCGATGTGACCTGTGGCCAGAGTACGGAGAGTCTGAGCACCCTTATTTATTACAATTTGAGGTACACTGTTGTCCACAGCCATTATTCGAATCTTCATAGTCTGAGGTTTCCTTGTTTCAAACACAGTGTTGGGGAAGACATAGAAATCAGTATGAGTGCCATCTGTAACAGTGAAAGAGAAGCTATCCTCAACTGATTCTGTGCCATCATGTTTGTAGCTGATTAAATTCTCATTGAGATCTTGTTTAGTGAAGGTGGTGACTGGTTTGGAGTTATTGAACATGATCTGACCATGAACTGGTATTTGAGTGAGGATAAATTTTAGCGATGTGTCGGGTGTATCTCTGTCTTCCACAGTCAGTTCAAACGGGGTTATCAGTTTGTATTCATTTTCACTCACCACCAGATTATGGATTGTGACGACAGGTTTCTTATTGTCCACATCACTAATAGAAATTCTGAAAGTACGAAATACGGGGTTATAGCCATCAGTCACCTCAAACTCAAAGCTGTCCATTTTCACCTCATCTTCTGAAGTGTGAATGTAATAGACTTTATTGCCTGCTAACAGGAGTTGAGTAAAAGTGGAGATGGGTACCCCAGGCTGATCTGTGCATTCAAGATGACCACGAACAGGCGCTCTGGTAACAGTGAACACCAAGTTCTCATCTGGACTATTCAGGTCACTGGTGCTAAGCAGATCAGTAGTAAGGGTTACCTTCCCTCCTTCCTTCAAAGAAACTCCTTTGCTGATTACATCTGGGAAGACAATATCAATGCTACCTATTGTCACATAAAAGTAGCGGTCAATGAGAGGATTTATTCCATCTGTCACATCAAACTTGATAAGATCACGAACTCCTTCTTGGCCAAAATGCATATACTGAATTAAGTTTCTATCCACTTCATCCTGGGTGAAGTTCATCCCCAGGGTGATATTCTCAACTGCCCCTGAAGGCTTTACTCTCTGCAAGAGGCCTTGTCTTGGCCCGTATCTTATAATGTAGGTCAAAGTTTTGTCTTCAGAATCCAGGTCAGTAGCCTTCAATATTCTGTTATGAATAGTTCTAGTTTCCCCTATTTCAATCTCCAAACCATCGTTGATGGCCATTCTGGGTGTCTCATCATCTACAGGAATAACCATGATGCGTACCATTTTCCTAATGGTATGTTTACCATCTGTGAGTTTCACCTCAAAACTGTCCTCCTTTGTCTCAGAGTCATCATGTTCATAGAGTATGTTGGAGCTCTCTGTTATCTGATCCAAGGTGAAGCTCTCCACCAGAACAGTTCCATTGACTAGCTGGTTCACAATGTGGCCATGCCTGGGAAGCCTGGTGATTGTGAACATTAACTCATCAGCAGGGATGTCTGCATCAGCTGCGTTGAGGATAGGGGTATCGATAACCAGGCTCATGCCTTCCATCACAACAAACTCTCGCACAAAGATTTCAGGCTCTTCATCATTGATTGGCATAATGACAATGGGGAAAAAGTGCCTTTGGGAAAAGTTAATGCCATCAGAACAGCAGAAAGCAAATCTGTCTTCAACAGGCTCTACACCCTTATGTATACTTTGGACATAAAAAATATGCCCTTGACGGAGGTCTTTCAAGGTAAAAGCACTTATAGCTATACCTGCTCTGGATTTTTCAGATCCTGGGGCTGGAGAGATGTTCTCTAGATACCCAGATGCGGGCTGAGCAACAATGGTGCAGAGTATATCATCATTAGGAGTATCCACATCTTCAGCCCTGAGGTGAACAGGAGTAATGACCCGTTTGTCACCTTCTGTTACTGTGAACTGCTCCCCCACAAAAATCTCTGGGGCTTGACTGTCAACAGGAAGAATGGTCACCAAGACTGAAACTCCTTGAACAACATTGCCCCTGACGTTCCACTCCTCAGACATGTCAGACAAGGTAAGGTTGAAAGTATCTTCTTTGGGCAGAAGGCCTATTTCACCACCAGTGTGAGCATACACCACAGCACCATCCAGCAGATCTCTCTGAGAAAATCTCTCTGCAGGCACTCCTTGGACCAAGATGTTCCCATGCTGAGGAGGATCCTCTACAATAAAGGTCAACATTAAGTCATCTGTATCCTCATCAGTGCCCTGAATGACATTAGCAGTGATTTCAGCAACACCATTCTCCAGCACATCCAGGTAGGAACCAACGGTGCCTGGGGGCAGCCGCAGTATAGGAACCTCATCATCAACTGGGTGCACGTTCATTTTCAGCATAATGGGCACAAAATGAACCCCATCACTCACATCAAGCCTGCAGGTATCACTGTTAATCTCAGCTCCACTGTGCACATACACCACCCTCCCTTGTCTGATATCCTCCAGGCCAAAGACACCTCCTGGAACCAAACTGTACCCAGAAAGCCGCAACTGGCCGTACTGAGGAGCCTGGGTCAGGATAAATCTGAGATGGGCAAGCTCAGTGTCTGTGTCACTGGCATCCAGCTCAGTTGGACTAAGGACATGGCTGCCTCCCTCAGGCAAAGTGAAGCCAGTATTGGTGATTTCAGGAGGTTGGTTATCCACAGGCTGCAGGTAGATGGTGAAAGTCCCTTCAGCTGCATTGCCAGCTGCATCTTGCACTTGATACTGAAACTGAATCAAGTGAGGAGCCACCCCCAGTTCTTCCTGTGGGGGACGGTACGATATCTTGTGATGATTGATCTGGGCTTGAGTGAAGTGGGTAACTTCCACAGAGTGATCCTCAGTCAGCACGAGAGATCCAAGACGGACTCCATATACATCTGGAGGGTGGTTAGTGTCAGTGTCAGTAGGGGGCTGGGTTATCGTGTAGCGGAGTTCACGGTCCCCCGAATCCTGATCTGTGTAACACAAGTGCTTCCTCCGCAGTGGAGTCACCTGCTGCTCTGCAACTATTAAGTGCAGGCTGCTGCTACTATGCAGCTCTGGGGCTAATCTGTCTACAGGATGTACCCGGATCACAAAAGTCTGTGGTCCGGAGCGGTTGGGTGGGTCATTGTCATCCTGGACTCTAAAGACAAACTGGTCCAAAACAACCCCAGGGCCAGGGCTGTGAGGCCCATAGTGGTGGTAATAGAGACGCCCTTCCACAATGTCCTGCTGCAGCCACTCTCTCACTGGCTTTTCATAGATTAGGGAGCTCCCTGGTACACCCGGCACCCTCCTCCAAGAAAAGCCCTCATCTTCCTCCTCTTCCCAGCCAGGAGGTGGCTGTGCTTGACGGAGGAGGAGCTGCCCAGCAGTAGGGCCAGACTCTACTGTGAAGAGCAGGATGGCATCCTGCGAGTCAATGTCAGTGGCGCTAAGAGCACGGGTGGTGATGGGTACTGTTTCACCCTCAGCCATGGCCAGCCCTGTGTTAGCATTGAGTAGGGGTGGCTGGTCATCAGTGGGCACTAGGGTAATGGGGAAAAGGAACTCAACACGGTGGCGAGAGCCACCATCTTCCAGTCGCAGCACCAGGTTGTCACTGAGCGGAGACTCGCTGCCATCATGCTGGTAAATGACCCGCCCTGCTGCCAGCTCAGCCACTGTGAAGTGCTTACGAGGGGCAGTAGGTGTTGGGGTGTCCTCCAGCAGGGTAAGGTGGCCATGTCTCAGTCCCGCCACCACACTCACCCGCACCTGCTCAAGGTCATCCTCATCACTGATCACCAGGTTGGGGCTGGGACCAGGGCCTGAGAGAGGCCGCGACTGCCCCTCATAGAGCACGAGGCCAGTGTTGCGAGTGACCACAGGTGCCAGGGTGTTCATGGGCTTCACCACAATCACAAAGGCAAAAGGCTCTGAGGCAGCACCCTCAGGGTCCAACACTTCCAGCTCAAGCTCAAAGAGCCGCTCCCGATCAGAGTCCTCTGTGGGTGGCTGGTAAGCGATGCGCAGCTCCCGCACGTCCTGCTGGCTGAAGGAGGAGACAGGCAAGCTCCGGTCATCTGTGCTGACCATGTGCCCCTGGCCAGGGCCAAAGGGTGAGGTGATGTTGAAGAGCAGCAGGTCTGGTGGCGACTCAGCAT
>NW_010315741.1:0-56392 GCF_000700745.2 Antrostomus carolinensis
GACAAAATCATAACTCCATACCACTGACCCCGCTCTTTCCCCCTCATAGAGAACATCTCTCAATTTTGATAATTTCTACCATAAAAGGGGAACGGAAGTGCCTTTTGCCAATCACCGTAAAGGTATGACTAGAGTCACTCAAGCTCCACCTTGCAGGTAGAAAAATAGTCATGGTCAGGGAAGACATTATCGCAGTCAGGGAAGATATCATCGTGGACCAGTCAGAAACGACTCCATCGCAGACCTCTGACTCCTGGGACCAGCCAATGGGCTGATCCTTTCTTCCCCCACATTGGGATGCCTTTGGGTAAGACTTAGACTTAGATCTAGACTTAGACTCAGCTGAGAACTCCTCTCTCGGATACTTAGAAAACTCCGGAGAAATCCTTACTAGTTCAGCACTTTGTAGTAACCTAACATCCTGCTGCAATTAATGGTTTTAGTAATTTGTAACCTCAGTATAATCATTTATTTCTGCAGATAGTGGTTTATCACCAGCAATCCATATGAATCTGTATTAATCCTGTTGCTCTATTAAAGGTGCTTTCATTTGATTACAGAGTTGCTGCACAATTTCTTGCTGGGCTGCTGCCTGATGAGGCTGTGGGAGTCCATTTCTTGACAGGCTGTGGCCTGATAAGGCTGTGAGAGTCCATAGATTGTGACTGCCTGACGGGTGTGGGACACTATAAAGTGGATCCAGCACTGACGTGCTTGGACTTGTGGTGTCTCGTCAAACTGTGCCCACCTGTAACCAGACACCCCAACTGACCTGTGCTCAGTGGGACGCTGCTAAATTCTGCAGGTTTAGCTGTGTAGGTCCATAAATCGTGGGCACAGGAGTGCAGTGCACTATTCGCTGCATCCACAGTTGTGGGACCGATAGTGCTCAATTGGACATCACTCAGGATTTAAGCCTAGCTGCCCCCAGCTCCTCCAGTTATCTGAGGGTGAGTTGGAATGCAAAGGGATTTATTTCTTGTTAAATTGCTTTAACTCCCTTTTCACGCAACAGCTCTGAAAGAAGGGAAGTGTGGGGGGAAGGTGTTTTAAGGTTTTCTGTCATTATCCTACTCTGATTTGATTGGTAATAAAATAATTTATTTTTTCCCCAAATTGAGTCTGTTTTTCCTGTGACAGTAATTGGTGAGTGATCTCTCTGTCCTTATCTCAACCCATGAGCCTTTCATTATATTTTCTCTCCCCTGTCCAGCCAAGGAGTTGAAGTGATAGAATGGCTTTGGTGAGCACCTGGCATCCAGCCATGGTCAACCCCTCACAATATTGTGTATTTAAAATTACCTTGTTGTAAAGATCACAAAACACCAAAAAAAAAAAAAAAAAAAAAAAAAGAGTAACTATAATAAACATGCAAAAATGTCCTGATTACATACTGTGAAAACTTCTGTTCTGAAAAACAGGGCTACTTGAAAATTTGTGACAAAGACCTGTTACTGTTTTTAGCAGGAGGGGGATTATGCTGATTATGTTTGATTGGCTTGGTTGTTTGGGGAGCTTGCAGAAGCCATAGTGACTCGCTTCCTATGAGACACTCCAGTGAGAAATGCAGAGTTAACAGCAAGAGAAAATTACTGTGCTGCCCTTTGCAAGACAGGATGGTTGGACAAATGAAGGCAATTTATCACACATACCCTAAACACACACCTAGGACCTAAGCCGTACTTCATTTCTCATCGCCTGCCCTTGCCTTCCATTCCTCACGCAGCTGCTGAGCACTTCCTGGGAAGCTGTGCGCCTGCACCAACTTCTTCTTTCAGAGTTCCCCATCTCATATCTCATCCTGTCTCTTCTACTCCAAAATATCTTTTGTTTCCTCTCTCTGCAGTTTCTTAGGTCATTAGCCCCACTGACTCCTGCCTACACTTTATCCCTCTCCATCATGAGCTTCTTCTCATACTCCGCAGCACTTCATTAGTTGCCTCAAAAGCAAACAAATACCCAGCAATGCTTTTTGCTTCTATTTGAGGTTTACTTTTCTATTTTAATATCTGATTTAAATATACAGATACATCCTTTAATCCAGATTTGCACTGTCTTCCTCATGTTTTTTTTCCCCCTCTCCCACCTTTAAAGATTCTTCATGAGTATCTTCAACCATAATTTGGTCTGTGCATTAAACAAAACCAAACCAACAAAAAGACAACAATTATTGAGTCTCGCTTCCCTAAGCACCATCTTACTCCCTTCTGTCTGCCCCTAGGCAGGCCATTTATTTGGCTGTCTAGTTCTATGTCTCTCCAGCTTTCTCCTTTGTTTGCTTTTAACTGTGCCCCTAATAATCTCTGTCTAATTCACTGCCTGGACCTTGTAACGTATTGAAATAGCCTGAAATCCTCCTTCAATCCACCAAGTTGCTGACAGATCCTCAAAAGGGGTCAGTACTTTCCAAGCATGAACACCAAATTCACTTCCACGGCCTTCTTTTCTAGGAGTCATCAGAAGTCTTCACCACTGGTCACAGGACTGGGATTAGTCCCAGAGGCTGTATCTAAACTAGATACAACCTAGCCATATCCTGAATTAATGGCAGATATGAACCGACACTACTTCTTCCTTTTCTGAGGAACAGATGGGAACCACTAGTTGGTCAGGAGAACATGAGCCTGGGTCACACCAATGTGCATACCTATAGGTCGGTTTAAATGCAGCCTGAGTGTATATCAAAGCTTTCATGTTTTGGATTAATAGAACCACAATGACATTAACCAATCCTTCAGCCATGCCTTTCAGTAGATACATACAACACAAACTATGAGACAACAAAAAGAACGCTCATAAAATATTACAGCTGGCTGCCAAGTCCTTCAGACTGTTGTTTGCTCTGTTGCTGTGTCTGATTTGACTGATTCAAGCCCTAAACTTTCTCCAAGATTTGTGGGCTTCTCTGCAGCCCCATACTGGAACTTAGCAGAGACTACATACACCAGTTTATGGAATACAGGGTTATAAATAATCATATGTTTTGAGGAAAAAAAATATATATAGTTTATAATGTATTGTATATATTTAAAATCACTCAGAAATGGCAAGCAGAGACCACCAGCATCAGTCAGCTAAGTGATGGGGTTTTTGTAACCTCCTTTAGAGTGTAGCAGATATTTTAAACAGAGGGGAGATGCAAGTATCTCATTGCCAGTGGACACGGACTCTAACATAATAATTATATTCTTTGCCTTTCAAACTGTCTTCTTATGACCCCATTTTATCCCAAATACTCAAAAAATTTTGGAACCAACATTAATCTAAAAATACATGCCACTGAAATTAATGCATTACCAGATAATAGGAGTCCAATGTATCTCAAATTTAAAGAAAGAGTTCCCTAGAGTGATAAAACTCCAGCAACCCCCCACAGCTAATTTATTTTAGACGTATGTACATGGTTCAAATTTTATAATATCCCAGCAGAACAAGACAATCTTAACCTTGACTGGATTATTATAATTTCCAAATTGGTTGCCCATCTTGCTTTGTGCCTTAGGGAAGTTTGTATCAAATCCATTGTTAGAACAGAAAAACCTCTGGAGTGGGATTTGCTTTGGTGAAAATGATTAAAACCGAGGAGGGCATTACAGCTTCAGTGATGTATTTTTAAAATATACAACTGACAGCTATAATCTTAAGTAACTGATTGAAACACTTGAGTGGATGCCTAAACTGCTCCTTTCATGGTATCTCCTCCCTCTATGTGGAGGTACACTGTTGTGGGTGCCCTCAACGGTCATTCTGAGCCTGTATAAGGATATATCCTATAAAGCACTTGATGCTACTAACTTTATATTATTTATATTTTACATTGTGCATATTCAATCACTGTCTGAATCTAATTTAATGTTCTGTGCTCTCTATGCATTGAAAAATACCAACCCTTATATGGTAACTATCTCACATTTACATGAGCACACTACCAACCTTGAGACTGCTTTGCTCTGACAGTCTCCTGTATTACCAGGACCTTCTGCTAACATCACAGGATGCCTTTTACATGCAAGAAGTTACCAACATCAGTGTTTCAGTGTACACATATTAATTTCTATCATTCTTATAGCTATTGTGGAAAGTAGCAAAGGTCATGCAGTTAAGTTTCTTAGGACCTCTGTAAATACATACGCATAAATACTTTTTCATAGGTTTACAAGGCTTGCCGAGTTAGGGAAATCTGATAAATGCATGTGTCTGCCTTTCTGTTAAAGACTGCATATGTAAAAGGGTGGTTGCTTTGGAGGATGAGAGTTGCTTTTAATGATTAAAAAAACCCCCAAAAAACAATTTCATGTTTGCTTATTCATATGAGCAGATGCATGAAACTGCCAATGTTACTCTCAAAAAAGGTTCCCAATCCACCAGGCAATATGCTGTTGCACATCGTTTAAATATATGAAACTGCATCCTGCAGAACCACAACAGGGTGTTCCAGGGACAACAGGCACAGGCACAAAAGGACAGAATTCTCAATCTGTCCTCATCAGGAGAAGGCACAACTCTGAAACATTTGAAACGTGGATTTGGAATGGCAATTAAGTCTCTCTAGGTACCAAGTCAAACCTCAGGTTCACAGGGAATTCATCTATCCCCACTGTGCATTCAGTAAAAGCAGCACAAAATACCTGGGAAAGGAGGGAGAGTTTGCAGATACCACTATGAATGCAGTGAGAACTTCAGCAGGTATACATCACCGGCTAAGAGTCTACTCCCATGTTTATAATTCAAACCTATAAAAGGCCATCTATATTGTAATTTGCCTCTGTTAAATTTTAAACTGCCTAAGCTAAATTGCTGCAAAAAAGCATGTGGAACCACTTATTTCCATTAAAGCTAGACTTTCAGTAAAGCTCAATTCAAATAAGACCAGCCTTGTTGAACTATGTCTGTCCTCAACAATTTATATTGCTTTACTTTAACCAATGTAGTGAAGTAGTGTAAATCTGCTTGCAGACAAATCCCATCTTAACTCTCTTGTTATCACCAATAAGAAAACAGCAACATATATCTAAATGAGTGCTTCATGTAGCTTTTTGTCAGTTATAGCTTTACCTATGATTGCCTTTACTATAATAAGATTTTTAATTTCATTATATATCTTTACTGAAATTTGAAAGATGTTTATTCAATAATTCTTGATAACACACACTCTGAACACATGCAGGTAAGCTTTCCCCACAACCTTACCTGAGAAGACCAACTAATAAAAAGGTCTTAACCTTGACTTTTTTTGTTCATTTATGACAATCACAAGTTTGCAACATGTACAACAATATACAGGCATTTACTCATTATGCCAAATTTTTCAGTTGGTTTGGTTTACTTTGCTTTGTTTAGCATAAGGTGCCAAGAGACACAGAGGAAGGTTGAAAGATTCTGCTTTGGCCATTATTTTGATCAACTGCCCAAAAACTGTGAAAAGAAAGAGTCTAAGGAAAAAGAAATCAATACACTCCTCTTATGAAAGATGTGAAATCAGATGCTTGCTTTCTCTTTGTTAAGAAGCTCAGAAAGGAACCAAAAGATGTCAACAAAACACAGTGCCGAAGCCATTAGCCTCATCAGATAGCAATGTTATCTCCCTACAGCTATAGATTGCTGCACCCTTTATTTAACAAATTCCATTCTCACTGATGCTTATTTATGTGCAGATATTTCTGTGAGTATATATTCACGTAAATATAAGTGCCCACATAGAAGTTACCAGGTTATCAGCCTTCATTCATATATATATATATATACACACACACACACACACATACACTCATTCTTTACATAATTGTGGCACAGTGACAGAAAAAGATTCTCACAAATTTTGTATATGAAAATCCTAGCAGATTTTTAAAGACCACTAAAATGCACTTCAGTATTCACACATTATCTGACCAGAGGAGAGGGTTCAAAGGTATTAATGCCAAACTCCTAAAGTGTTTGCAGTACTTCATACTAAAGCTATAAATATTATCAATAGGAGACACTGGTTTTCACGTGACACTAGAGATTTGGACAAATAAGTTTGCAAACAAGTAACTGAAAACAAACTGAACTCGCAGAAAGTAAAAATGTTATTTTGGTTGAATATAATTTAGTGATGACAACTAGATGGAGGCAGTCTCTAGAACAGAAAAAAGAGCATCAGCTGTCTGTGATAGGTATGACACAGCTCTAACTAGATAAAAAAAATTCTTTCTGCATGGTATCCAACAGCTTATAAAAAGACACTAATGTGATAGAACAGCAGAAAGAAGTCAAGACTGAAAAGATGATCTACCTGAGAAACAGCTCAAGAACCAGGATTTCCCTATGATAATGTGAAAAAACCTAATCAAACCTCCATATTGTAGACATGGAGTTAATCTGACGTATCATCTAAATTTGGATAGCAAAGTCACACCCTTAGGACACACAGTGGGACACTATTTGCTTTGTAGTGCCTTGGTAAGCAAAAACAGTTATTCAGCCATGCTGTAAGGGTTACCTTGCCCACCACTTTCACAAACCAAGAATGAGAGAAAGACTTTTCCTTCATGCAGCAGGTCTGAGTGAGGAGAGGCATGGGGCCTCAGCTGGTGCACAAAAACACATTTTCCCACATTAATCTGAACTAGGTATTTTTGTAGAGAAACAGTCACTCTTGATGGAAATTTCTGGCAATGGAGAACACAACAGGCGATGAGTTGCTCTGGCATTTTGCTACCCTGACTGCAGCATGACAAGCACCATGACTTCCTCCATTTTAGTCCTGTATTCATCTACTCTTAAATCTAACTGTCAACATGCCTTCAAGGTGCTTTTCAGCTGGTTTCTATCCTTAATTTTTTCCACAGGACAGAGATTCTCAAGCCTTAAGTGTGTCCAGTGTTTCTTGCTACAAGCCTAATTTTACACTTGGCCATACTGAACACTGTCTCCTTGTGCCTGGCTGACCAAGCGATTCAGCATTTCTCAGAGCAGTCAGCTTGTTTTCTTTGCCACTGACCCACTTCTCCCAAACTGGGGCTATCTGTAAACTTAAGTTTGCAATGATTTTGCATTTTCACTTGGAGTTTAAAACAAAAATATAATTACCTTAGGGTTAAAAAGCAGTCCCTATAAACACTCCACCAGAAACACAGATGTGTAAAAATTATTGTCTGTTTACAATTATATTTTGAGATGCATTAGCCTGTTTTATTCCGTTTAGCAGGAGCCATGGAAACACTATTTTTTAATCAAAGTGCCATGGGCTATTGAGTTCAAACCCCTAAAGACATCTGTGACTAAACCACTAAAGGTGGAACCCGGATCACGGAATGATCCCCTACAGTAGAAGAACACTTGGAGTAGATGGGCAAGGGTGATGTGCCCATGAAGCTCAGAGAATAACACAAAGAAGCTGACTTTATGTCAGTATAAGGGGGGCTGGAGTGTGGCCTTTGATCCATATAAACAGCTGTCAACAGTTTAGTGAACCAGCTGGTGGTGTAAATGTCTCCCTGAGTTAGCCAGACCAGGATAGGGGTAGTGAATATGTGGCTCAACTAGAGTATTAAAAAAAAAAACCTAAATAAGGACATTCAAACAGACCAACAGGCTTGAGCTGGCTTCAACCCATATATTCATTCCCAGCAACTGAGGATATCCAGCATCTTCACAGTGAGTGCATTGTTAAGACGAGTAATGAGAATCACATTGGTACTGTGAGTGTGATACCAAAAACTTAAGCAATTCATTCACCATAAAAAGAACAGACCCCCAAGTTGTGTACAGATAATATAAATGAGACTACATACCAGAGATAAGCAAGTCTACTAGAGAGCAAGGCTATCAAGGAAACAGGAGGATTCTCAAGGCCAGCTCAGTGCATCCTGACTGCTGACCGAGTTATAAATATAGGGTTAATTATAAACAACCTAAGTAACATATGCATTAGATGTACTAAAATAGATGCACGAATATTCATACATCTGATGTATATAGTGAATAAGCCTTTGTGTCTCGGTGTGCATGTCAGGAGGAGAAATCCCCCACACACCCAGTGCTGCAATAAACCCATGTCAGCTCTCTCAGCTATCATTTGGTTTGGAGAGTTTTCTTGGTTACAATTTTCAGTAACAGAATTTGGTAACAAGTGAACTGTTTATTGCAACTGTTTGATTTTTCTTAAGAGTAATTTACATTTGTGTTGTGTTTTCAGTATGTTTTGTATCACTCCGTTAAATCAAAAATCACATGTGACATCAAATATCTTAAAATAAGTAAGTTTGACATTAAACATTACACTCCATGCATGGAATATCTAAAAGAACCTGGTCTAAGGATATTGGTCTCTGACAACATCTATTATAGACTTTTCATCAACACCTTTATCAGCCAAACGTAACCTCAAAAAAGTTATGTCTAAATTGTTAAGGTCTATTTCCCACAAATCCATGTAGATAAGCATTCATTACATTTCACTCCTTAAACTCTTTGTCAGACAAGTCTTACATCAACCATCCCCTGGGTATGGATGCCAGACTTAACTGACAGTAAGTCCATTTATCCTGTGAGGAAACTTCAGCATTATTTCTGCTTCTAGAATTCCCAAAATGTTCTAAGATTACCTAAAAAAATAAAAATATTTTTTTAAAAAATGAATGCATGTCAGAGAGACATTCTAATATAAAATTTCCCAGAACTGACCTGACTCTTTTTAGTGTTAAACAACTTTAATCAATTATTTTCTTAAGCTACACAGATATTTTAGTGCTGGCAAAATGTATTTCACGAGACACTTTGAGTGCTAGTAGAAGACAGATTCCTGTGTATCAGGGACAGATCTAAGATAAATGCTTTCCTTGACAACTATCTGCTGATGTGCTGCCAGCACTAATGTACTATTACCCCACATTTCACTTGTTGGGATTCAATTCTAAATTTTCAATTTGCTTCTGACTTACACATGGCAAAAAGCAAGTTTGACTGTTTTTCCACCTGATGCTTTCTATGCTGTGGATTTCAACACTGTGGTCATGCGTCTCTTCTAGGTCTCCATCATACCAATAACATCACATTTACGCTCACAAACAAGAACTTCCAGTCCCACTTGCTGATCATCTAGACCACTCCATTAGTACTTTGCCAATCAAGGAATCTTTCTCCCTGTGTCATCTGGTGTCAAGGTTGTTCTCCTACCTCTCATGCTGATTTTACAAGGAATGCTCCCATATGTTATCTTTTCACTCTAGTTCTACCCTAAAAATCAATTAGCCATCCGTTGAAATAAAGGATCCAAAGTATTGATCCCTCTCTCCTCAAAGTTCCAGAATTAAAAAAAAAAAAAAATCCAAAGCCTCCACAACCCCAAACCCTTCATCTAAACCACTTGTCTAATATCCAGTATTTTCCGCTTGCTTTCTTGGATGATTTCCTTTTCAAAACTTAATATAATTCCAGACCATTTGTCCCTATCTTGTCAGCTGATGCTATCTGATTAAATCAATAGAGCTGCAACAATTTACACCAGAGATTCTCGAAGCCAGCAGTCGTTACAGATCTGACATATTATCTAGATACTACCCTAAATGAAGTTTCTATTGTACACTGTAGCATCACAATTTTAACTAAAGAAAAATATTTATATTCCAATACATTGCTTATTTCTCCCTATTGGTTTTAATTACCGAATCAAATTAAAATTAAACAGATTGTGACATCTTAACATCTTAAAAAATATACGGAATTTTTATTAAACAAGGTTAAACGTCATTTATTTTAAACAGAAAACAAAGTAAAATCAATATGATGTAAACCTCCTTAGTTACTACTATAAGCAAAATCTTTCACTCAGTGTTGTAATAACATTGCAAAACAATTTCCCGGTTTCTTTTGCATTACAGATTTTCTCAGTTCTTTTAATGAAGCCAATCAGACCTCCGATGGTTATTTTCAACTGATAGAAAGCTTAAAAACTACTTCTCCCTCCCATTATGCTGCACAAAGCACAACCCCAAAAATAAGAATCATCTTGTATGAAAGAACACCCATCCAAAGCAGAAATTCAGCTTTCCTTCATGTTACCTCACACCACACTGTGCTATGAGCAGGCCAGAGTTTTTGAGAACACATTTACCATTGGTTTCTAAAAAAAATGTGGCAGATGCTCCACATCTTTGAAAATTCAGCCAGGACTGCCTTAGGAAGTGACACTGTTGAGCATTTCTTAGCATCAAACTTCTTAAATGCAAGGACCTAAACACACATTTAGGAAAAAAAAGTCCTGCTTTGTCTGAAGATTAAAGCAGAGGTAGAATCCTGCTGTCTTCCACAGTAAGAGTCAACACTCAGAGGAATGGGGTATGAAGGGCAACTACCTTCGCTAGCCTATTTTGTTTATAACCAGGGCGACTCAATGGACCAGAGTTAAGCATTTAAGTTTTATTTAACACTTTTATGGGCTACTCAGAGCAAACCAGTTAGATGTCTCACGTAGCCTAAAACAACTCACATCAACACCTTGCAAGCATTCAGTTATTTGTATTTTTAAACTACACAGTTTTAATAACTGGGGAAAAAAAAAAAAAAAAAATGAACCCAGAATCCCAGGAGCGTACCTCCATTGTTATCCATGCTCATATTCAGACTCCATTGGTTCCCATAGCAGTTAGGTACCTAAATGCAAATTTGAGGACCAGGGCCTGATTTGTAAAGGTACTTAAAGTCAGCAGTAGACAACGTAATGATTTTGAAAATCCCAGTGGGTCCTTAATCTTCACAGTTAGTCACTTAATTGTCTCATTACAGCTGGCCCAAATTCTCAGCTGAAAGCAAGGTCTATGTTGAGGCATACCATGCTCTTAAAAGTTCTTAAGTTCAAGCTCACCTGGTTCAGGTGACTTTCAGTGCTTTATGCCTGGTTTCACTTATCACAGAGGCACCTGTCAGACAGAGCGGAAAGAACACACATGACACCGTGATAGCTTATTAGGAAATAAGGGTAGACCACAAGGCATAGAAAAGCACAACTCACCAAAAGAGAGCCTTGCAACCTACAAGTTGCAAGATAACAGTTTTCTGTCAGAAGAGTTCAATGGACTTTGCTCCAGGTCTCCTCTTCAAACATTAAATTATATTTGCTGATTTGTTATAAGTCTGGTTAGGTCTTACAAATCTGGTGGGAAACAAACGAAAGGGTATCCATGTGAAGTGAAGGACTTCACTGCTATTTGTCAAGTTCACTGAAATGCAAGTAAATCAGGATTTATAAGACTCTTCTATTCTCCAGACCCCACCCCCTCTGACATGCTTCTAATTTATTTATGAATCATCTTCAGTCATGTGTCATACCTGTACTCAGGCAAGCACTGGGCCTGCAGGATTAAACTCCTATCTTCCTGTCTCAAATGATTCCATTAAGGAATCAGTTCATTAGTCAATGAGTGGGATAATCTATTACAAATCAAATCTCTCTTTTTGCAGTCTCAATACATGGGAGAAGCAGGAGCCACTTGCATGAACCTTCTCACTATGATCGAGAATGACTGGAAGAAAAAAATCCAAACAAGCCTCCCACTCCCAACTGAAAAAACTCCATTCATTGCGTATAAACATACAGGATTGCCCAACAAAAACCCTTTGCAAAATTAGACTAACTGCTGACCGCTGACATCACATAAAATCAGGACAATAATATCATTCCAGATGTTATGGTATATTCACTCAACACTCACGCACAGTCGTGTCACATACTGCATTTATTCTAATGTGATTCTTACCAATCTGAGCTCTAATTCATAAACTAAGAATTTTACAAGGCTCAGACGCTGATAGTCTAAATTCCTCTAGCATTTCTATGCCCTGTGTTTCCAGTAACCAGGCCTTCAGAGCTCCTACTCAGCAGGCTACACTATGCACCACAGCCAAAGCTGAACTTGTGTCACCTGAATACCTGTTAGCTGTTTTCATGTTTTGCGTTTGCATGGCAGGGTTTTGGTGGGTGGGGGGTGGGGGCATAGGGGTGGCTTCTGTGAGAAGCTGCCAGAAGCTACCCCCATGTCCCACACATACAATGCCAGCTGGCTCCAAGACGGACCCACCACTGGCCAAGGCCAAGCCCTTCAGTAACGCCTCTGTGATAACATAATTAAGGAAAAAAAGGGGGAAGAGAAAAAAAGCTGCACACTTTACAGCTGGAGAGAGGAGTGAAAAGATGTGAAAGAAACAACTCTGCAGATACCAAGGTCAGTGAAGAAGGAGGGGGAGGAGGTACTCCAGGTGCTGGAGTAAACATTCCCTGGTAACTTGTGGTGAAGACCATGGTGAGGCAGGCTGTCTCCCTGCAGTCCACAGAGGTCCGTGGTGGACCATATACTACCTGTAGTCCGTAGAGGACCCCACACTGGAGCAGGTGGATGCCCAAAGGAGGTTGTGATCCCATGGGAAGCCCACAATGGAGAAGGTTCCTGTCAGGACTTGTGGCCCTGTGAAGAGAAGAGCCCAGGCTGGAATAAGTTTGCTGGCAGCACTTGTGACCCCCACACACTGGAGCAGACTGTTCCTGAAGGACTGGACACCATGGAAAGGACCCACGCTAAAGCAGCTTGTGAAGAACTGTCGGTCATGGGAACGACTCACGCTGAATGAGTTCATGGAGGAAAGTCTCCCATGAGAGGGACCCCACGTTGGTGTGGGGGAAGGAGTCCTCCCCCTGAGGAGGAAGGAGCAGCAGAAACAACATGTGATGAACTGACCCCAACCCCCATTCCCTGTCCCCTGTGCTGCTGGGGGGAGGAGATGGAAATCAGGAGAGAAATTAAGCCTGGGAAGAAGGGAGGAGTAGGGGGAGGTGTTTTAAGATTTGGTTTTATTTCTCATTACCCTCTTGTCTGATTGGTAATAAATTAAAACTTGTTTTTTCCCCCCAAGACTAGTCTATTTTGCCCGTGTCAGTAATTGGTGAGTGATCTCTCTCTGTCCTTATATCAACCTACAAGGCTTTCATTATATTTTTCTCCCCCTGCCCAGTTGAGGAGGGGGAATGATAGAGTGGGCTTTGGTGGGCATCTGTCATCCAGCCAGGGTCAACCCACTGCATTTCGTTAAGTCCTTCACTTCAAAACAGCCGCCTTACCATAACAAACACCAGACGTTAACAAAAAACATGTCTTTCATAGTTACAATATAGAAAAGAAATCAAGACCTATCATCCTCTTACTAAATGCTTTTATGATAAAACTGCTAGAAAATAATTCTTCAAACATTGAATTTGCTACTGTAGAACTTCCAGCATAGTCTGATCAAGTCAAGTAAGTTGGCAATTAAAACAATTTATGTGCACCAACTCCACAGCTGGTTATCACTTACTGTGGCACCGGTGGTCAAAGCTACTTTTATTTTGGAAGAGGAGGATGCTATTAAGGAGGTGGATGTCAGATCCATACCTGAAAATAGGCTTGGCCGAAGACCAGCTTCAACAGTAAGTGAGTAAAAGACCACTGCTCACATCAAGAAGCAGTCAGCAACTGTGGCACGAATTTCTGTCGTAAATTCTCCTTTAAATCTATTCACAGTTTAATTAAATCCACAGTTTAATTACTACAGCAAAAAAAAAAAAAAAAAAGCACTGATCAGGGCCACAACTCCACATGAAATAACTAAAATGCTTTTTCAATTTTTAAATTAGGTGCCTGAAAAAAATACTCAAAAGAAAATTAAACCTTTCTACAATAAGCCTGTGAAACATATCAAAGTTATATTTAAAATAAGCATAGCTTAATTTGAGTAAAAAAGCAGGATAAAATTTTAAAGTTGTTTGGTAATGGGTAAAATATGGTATGGTTATATTTACTGACAAGTAGGAAGCTATTTGAAATGTGTAAGTATTTTTAATTTCTAGGCTTTGGGTTTTGACTTTGAGGTTTTTACAGAAGTTTCTATTAAATAAGGCTTCATTCACATAAATAAGTTTATGTGAAAGATGACATAAATCCTCTGTTATTCCAGTGCTTTCAAGAGGACCCAAACCTACATCATTAAGATCAACTAAGAGCAAAAGAGAAAAAAACAAACCAGCTTTTATGGGGAGCTGATAGCAATCACCAGAGTTTATTGATTTCACTGTTGCTAGCCGACAAATTTATGTGAAAACATTTATAGTAAACTATAAATATAACTTAGAAGCAGTCAAAACACACAAGGCAGAATGAGTCTCCTTAGCAAAAGAGAGCATCTCTAATTATAAGCATCACTGATATTCTGACAGGCCAAGTAAAAGCTTAGCTAACTTCATGCACAGCTGGTCCTCCAGAGCTTTGGGCAGCACTTATCCTCAGGAATATTGATTAAAGTGAACAGTGTGTTTCTGACTTGCCATTGCCACCTTTATGTAACTAAATATTCCCTGGGGTCTCAGATCCACATTATCAGATATAATGTCTTTCAGACAAATTAACTCTTCCCTCACAAAATTCAGAGGGTTAAAATAAACACTAATGCCCCTGTGAAGCTAGAGGGGAAACCTGTTAGGAGTCACCCTATCCTGTATTATCCATTACTAAAAATGAGACCTCTACTAAGCAATCTACTTAATGACAATTTATATTCCATTTACACACCTGATATGCAGGTCTTGAAAATACACAGAAGATATAACCTGCACCTCTTCTCATCATTATGAAAAAAACAAAGATTAATCCAGAATACAATTTTTTGCTTTGCTATACAGAGCTTCACAGTTCTTATTATATTTCATTAATTTAAATGAGGTTTTTGATTGTTTCAGATACTCCTCAGGACAGGCTGGATATCACACTGAGGAAATAATTTACTTGCAGCATGAGAAGATAGTAAATGTGTTGTATCTTCTGAGCTGGTGCTGGAAAACAGTCTCTCTCCCTTGACTTAGAAAAGGCCTTTGAATGAGTGGAGTGCCAAAGAATCTTATCAGCACTCTCTCTCTCCAGAATCCATTACTAAATATGAAGAATCCATTAATAATAAAAGCACTGCTATTGGTTTAGACTTTGTATGCACAGTTATTTCTTATCTGCAGATGGTCTGAGAAGAGCTGCGGGAACTTGGCAGCAGAGCCCGGGTTCCCATGCGCCAGCCTCCCTGGCATCCGCTGCCCCAGAGTTCCCCTGTGCAGGAAATGCCACATGCAGGTGGCAAGGGGCGAGGGATGACACACTTTACTTGACAAACACTAGGTTAAAAACATGCTACATGCCTTTAAAGTTAGAGACAAGTTAAGAAATGGAAGAGATTCACCTGTACAACCTTAACTCAGCCCACTTCCCTCCTTGCACAGGCACTATTTACAGGGAATTGTATTACAACAGCTCTTTGGACTTGCTTATCGCATTGGTAAAAAAAA
Organism: Antrostomus carolinensis; assembly: GCF_000700745.2. Lineage (NCBI taxonomy): Eukaryota > Metazoa > Chordata > Aves > Caprimulgiformes > Caprimulgidae > Antrostomus > Antrostomus carolinensis. The sequence continues at coordinate 15,338 of NW_010315741.1, forward strand.
ACACATGTCAGTACCTGCTATTGCAAACAGACTTCCTTGAAAGAAAGACATAAAAAAATCAGTTTTTCCCTGGACCACAAGGCACATGCAGACTTGTCCCCATCCTCTCCTTCCTCTGCTCTCCATCATCCACCCCACGCGGAGCTCCCGTTTAATCCTTTCACCACCTCATCTACATCCCTCAGCTCCTCCAACCGGCACTCCAGCCCTTCTCCAAAAAGCATAACCCCCTTCCTTCTCCCTCTCTCAACCTGCTTTCATCTCCATGGTACAACCTGGCCAGCAGCCTAAAGATGGTGGGCCGAACCCCATGGGAGACAGAAGGCACCACGGCAGAGGGGGCTGCTCCATCAGCCCCTACAGCCCTTCCCTAATCCCATGAACCCTGCTAATTAAAGGAGGAGTCCTAGAAAGGCAAGGAACTAGCTGGCAACCTTTCAGCACCTGTGGCAGCCAGGCTGCTAGTGCAGTCCTTCAGCAGCTGTGAACAGGGCTCTTCCCTTGTGCCGGGGAGTCATGGCTCGAAGGTCTGATACTATAGATAGTTAAAAAGAAGGCAGTTTGCAGTTATTCATGGAATGGTCTGTTTTCAGTGTGTTTTGCTGAAGTAAAATTTCTAGTTAACTTTGTTAACTTTGTCACTTAACTTCATGAACCCCTTTCACACAACACCTCTCCATGACCAAACAGCCTCCCATGAAGCTAACTGTGCATGATGGGTGCAACTCAATTTTTCCTCTGTACCACTACTGCATTTATTTCTATCCCCACCCTGACTGTGTTCTCCTAAGCTGGTGTCTTGTTTGTTGCTCCATTGTAATCACTCTTTGCAGACCTGATACCGTTACACAGAAAGGCAAGGAGGGATTTATGCAACTTGTTTGGGCATTTGTACTGATCTCGGCTGTTTTGCTAGCATCAGGACTACTAGAATTTGGTAGAATTGTACAGGAGAGTGGTTTCAGGCTGCCTCAGGACTAAGGTATGTGATTCAAAGCCAACCAGGATCTTTTTATACTCAGCTGTTACAAGTTCTGTACTCCAGCACGGGGTCCACATGCCGCTGTTGTCTCTTACTTATTAAGTTCTTATTTCTACGTGAGTTGTTAGATACAATAGCAATAATGTCAGTGACACTGAACATTACGACTACCTAATGGTTTACCACTTTGCCTGGATACTTATTTTCTATAATTTTCCACCTATGAATTAACATTTCTCTTGCTGATAGGGACTATTATGCAGTTGAAATCCATATTCTACTGAAATGGATCACTTAATTAAAAACATAGTGCGATTTGTATTGTGCAGAGAAGGATTTCCCCAGTCATTTACAGTACACTGAGTACGGTTATAACTACAGGAGCAGTGCAGTATAATAATATACTCCAGAATAATAATTTGTACTTATACAGCATAAAGGTATTTAATATTTTTTGAAGAACACCACAGGATAGCCTAGAAAACTTGAACTTTTTTCATTCAGATTCTGCTAAATACGATTTAATGCATAAACGCGTTTTGAAATAATATTCCCACTAATTTCATCAGCTTTTTTCTGACTAAAATTTCAAGGAATCTCTAAAGAAAATGTTCAGACTGAAAACTCTAAAACCAATCACACAAAATAATTATTGTTTTTCCTCCCTTTAAAATTGCAGTTCTTTAATAAATGGATTGCAGGATTTCAAAATGAGCAGTTTCACATGCTGTTGAACTTCCAATGGCAGTGGCTTGTTTTTTTTTTTCTCTTGGACACCAAAAAAGGGTAAAGATTCTCACAGATATAAAAGGAAATAGGAACAGTCACTTGGAGACAATGGAATTTCTTTTTCCTTACAGTCTGTCCCAAACTTACAGCTGCCATGACAGCCTCTAACAGTGCACTTTCATAAAAGCTACAGCAATCACAGAGGTGGTATGTGATTTCCAATGGGGGAAATATTGACCTTTGTGACAGAAAATAAGAGGAGTGATAGAAAATAATACTCTTGCTGTAGTAAAATAAAGTACTTGCACAGTAAACGTTGGAGCCTTGCTGTGGAACATCACTTCTTGAAAAAAAATGCAATGAAAAACCTGTCTTGGATCAGCTTTGCACCCAGCCTTATCCCTCCATCATAAATAAAGTGTAATTTCTTCTTTCACAGCTATCCTTGAGTTCATTTTTAGCACCTTAGTCAATTTTATCAACAGAGAGTTAAAAATCCATATACATTAATCCCATAGGAGTATAGACACTATCAATAAATGAAACATACATATTTTGTAATATGTTTTCTAAAACCTCGGGTTCATTCCTTTAGTTGTAAAAAGTGAGAGAAAGTGAGAGAAAAAGAAAGAAAAAGTGAGAGAAACGAGACTAAAATACAGTCTTGTTTCTCCAGCTGAACTATTAACTAAAAACCTTTTAGAGCTCAAAAAAACCTCTGACAATTCCCCTTCTTTCCCTGCCCTATTCCTGTCATTTCTGACTGGGAGCAGCATGGAGATGCTGCAGCTAGGCTAAGGACAGGTCCTTGTGCCATTACCAGCTCTTCAGACCACCCAGCTCCCTGGGAACTTTTGGATCAACTCTTCTTTAACCCACAAAAGCATAAAGACTATAATCATTCTTTAATGTCAGTGTAGCCATTGCTTTATGATTGCTGCCATCACTACAACATAACAAAATCTTTCACTGGCATCTGGAGCCGAGACCATGAATTATATCACATGGCACAGTGGAAAGGATCTCAACTGGATTTCTCAGTTTTTACAGTGAAGGCAAACTATTTCCCTGCTACTCCTTTTGTGAGTAGGCAGTAGGTCACTCACTACACTCTCCTTTTATTACAGAGGGTTTTTTTCCTTCACCTAAATTTCTGGGCAATCATAGTTTTATAACTCGAGCACTTTTACCATTTCAAAGAAGCAGTAAGTAGCTTTTAACCATACCTTCTATTAATAAATGTTGAATCTTAGGTGATGGAAGAGTAATACAATGCAGAACGTCAAAGACTCAATGCCTCAACTTCTTTAAAATTAAAAGCAAAACAAGTGTTTATGAAGAGTCTTTATGTGATTAAATTCTATCATTACTAAGGAATTAATTTTTATATCTGTGTTTGAACAACTAGACAAGTACCAGGATGATCATAAAATTCAGTGAGAGCTTTTATTGAGTTAATGTTAATAAACAAACCTTTTATTGACTTAGTCTGTTAAAGGAAATGGATTTATTTATATAAACAGTTGAAGAAAAAATAGTATATAGTAGTAGCACATGGTAGCAGTAGTATTGTTCAGCTACAAGGTTGCTTGTGGACTATCTGTTCTTAATAAAGCCAATGAAAATCTTAGGAAAACTTGCAAAGAGAAAACATACAACATTACTATTTAAACTTGTTTCAGAACATTTCATATAGTTTCAGCAATAAGATGTGTTGTGAGACAACACATAAGAAATCAAAGGCAATTCTAGATTGCATATCTATTGTTAAAAACAACAAATTCTGCCTGTTTGTGTTACTATCATAACAAAAAGTCTTGACTGCGAGGGGAAAAAAACCCATGATCTTACCTCATGCGTCACTGAAGTGCTAATAATGTGATGCTATTAAACAAGGCCAACAGGGCATTCTATTTCCAGACTGTTCTGCAGAGCTTGATGTGTGAGAGCTGCAAATGTCTCTTGTACATCAGAATTTTATCTCGTGCTAGTTAGGTCACATGTGCTTGTCCAAGGTCAGATTCCCATGGTCAATGCACCAAAATTTAAACCACCAGTTGGCTCCACACAAAGCCAAAAGCACACTGAAGGAGTAGGGAATCAGAGGACAAAGCAAGATGGAGAACAGGTCCCCCCTTGAGGTCCATACACATTAGCACACAACTAAGGTAGGATGTAAAAAAACTGCAAGTGGTTGAGGAGTAAAAATTACTTTGTCAATGTTTTCTCCACATTGTCAACCTACTTTTATGCAAGGATACCCCATGCTTAGATCCACCAGAGGAGTTAATGAGGTGAGCCCTTGGTAATCCACTTACATCAACGTCAACTTTGCAGGAAAAGGAAGAATTTTTTGTTTTTTTTATTTTGACAAGCAGTGCTGCCCACCGGTTGGTAGCGACAGTGACCTTCAAAAGAGTAGTGGTTATACTTACGATAGAGGAACTGAAAGAGGACAGAAATCCAGAGTTTTCCTTTCTTCCACCTGTTTGATCAGTACCTTTCTTTTGTCTTCCATCCCCTCCTATCCCTTAGTTCCAGCAGAAGGTATCACATAAGTTTCTGTTTCCCATTTCATTATCTCTGGAATCAAAATTTGATTGAGGAGGAACAGGGATTTTTACATGTTCCTACTTCCTGCAGAGCTGAATAAGGACCAATTGACTAGCCATGAGTTTACAGATACTATGTCTTAATAATACTTCCCAAAGTGTACGTTGCAGGGTCGCATGCACTCCCTGCAATGAGTAAGTGCGTATTGCTGGTTATCTCCTTGTTCTGTATGGGCACTATCCCGGAATGTCAGAGTTGTAAACTTTGCTGAAAATGCTTTACATTCAAACAGTCCTTTCTCACTGAAATGAAATAACCTAAGTCAAGAATCTGGTCTCTACTGTGTTGATTGCCGTCAGTTAATCAGAACTTCTTTGCCTGAAGTTTGAAATTACTGCAGAGCTCTATACTTAAAAATTGCATCTGGACGGTGTTTGCAACTAACTAAATCATATGTCCACCAACCATGCGTTCATCAAAGACTATCATTTTGAGAATGGCCAGCTTTTCAAAATAGTCAGATTGAACCAATACCTTTGGTGAAATAGGAGGGAGAAAACTCAGATATGTAATTTCAGATGTTTCCATTTTTCCTTTGTAAAATGACTTTCAATTAAAAATTGAATTAGAAGTTGAAAAAGGACTTAAATATGGGGATAGAATGTAGGGAGAGGGTTAGAAGTGTTACCTAACTTGAAAATAAAAAGGCTCATTCCCAATGCATCCATCTGATTTGTATGTAACTTGTTGTTCCAGACAATATAGTAGATCAAAGGTCTAGTATTAATAAATGTGATACCAAGGAAGCACATTCGTTAACACTTTACCTCCAGACCATAGAGTGGCAGGAGAGGGGTGGGGATTTTTTCTTTTTAATATTTTAATATTGCCCAAAGTTAGTGTAGTCGTAGTTATGAAAATATTTTTGAATATGTTTTGTCCATTTGTACTTAATCTAAGCATCTATTATTAAAAAACTTCCCTCTATTTCCATCTGCCTGAGGAGGACTTGCCACCAAAGTTGTACCAGTATAGCTAACCCTTGCTAACATACTCTAAGTCTGATCTGAGCAGCCTGTAGCAAACTACCTAACATTCATTCCATTCTCAAGGTATCATTTCGACTTTTAAAACAGCATTGTGTGCTTCCCATTATTTTTAAAATTGTAGCAGTTTCTGGATATAAATACGAACTTGAAAATAATTCGAGTTAGCCAATGTTACCTAAAAATAGGTAGGACAATCTCAGACTGTATTAAGCAGGGGAGAAAAAAAAAAAAAAAAAAAAAAAAAAAAAAGGAGCAATACTTCCTCTACTTCTTCCCAGAGGCAAAATTCTGAGACGCTGTGAAGTCTTTATACTGTAATTCAGCAGGTCAACCCCACAGCCAGGAGAACTACTCATTTTTAATGGCATGTGTGGCAAATTTTTCCATTTCTCCTGCTGCAAATAGAACAGATTTTCATTTCTCTATGGGTTTCTATTATAGAAATCATTCAAGCAAACAAACATTCACATGAAGGCACAATACATATGCTCTGGGTATTTTTCCTCTAACCTTGAAAAAAATGAACAATAATAGTGACATTAAATGTTTAAAAGCTTTACATTGAATTCCACCCAGTATCTGACTTCAATTGGAACTTAGGCTAGTCCATGTACAAACAGCTATTTAAAATCCAATATTTATAGAATATTTTTAATAGAAAAAAGAAATCTAGTAATGTATATAGCCTCAAAATGAAGATCTTTTATACATTTTTCAAAATAATAATCAGTAAGTATATTTTTTAAAAAAAGCTTATGAGCTATTGAACAAATGGCCTGCTAAACTTTAGGTAAAATCCTGCTCACCTAAAGCAAATTAAGTATTACCCATTTTTTACCATTGTGTGCAATCTCCACATTTTTACACCTGAGCTTACAGGCTTCCCAAACAACTTGGGCTGGCAGGTTTAAAACAGAATTCTTGTTATTTTTACAGCACCACACAGAAGAATTCATTTTGATGGTTTTAAACACACTTTTGCAAAATATGATTATGGAGAAATGATCACACTAAAGTTGACAATCTGATTACCTAGCTTCAAAACAGCGTAAACTAAAATGGCTGCACTAGCATACAAAGTCTCTATTACAGAGATTTATACAGGAAAAGCTGAGTGAACTTTAATTACAGCAGCATTTCCAGTGCCACTGTATTACTGACAGGTCTATTGCCAAGAGCTCGGATAATAGTTTTACTCAAGGGCTTTCTGTTTGAGAACCTCCAGCATAAGTTTTCTATGACAAAGTGCATGAGGAAAGCACCTAGAATTACACTGTCTAAATCAGCATAGCTCAGTGTTTTTCAAAATGAAAATCTAGCATCCTACTGGAGTCCTGATCTCTTCTAGAGCAAGCTAAGTCCAGCAATGGCACAAGACAGGATACAGTTCTGAGATATGGGAGTGGGAGACATAAAACAGCCAGATGAGACTGGTAGCATTGAAAAAAACTTTAAACTAACATCACAGTTGAGAAATCAAGCACTCAAAAATCAGGTAATTCAGGTGTTATGATTACTTCTTCACCATTAGCTCAGACACCTTGCACATAGCCTACTTGCAATGGCATAAATTAGGCAATTAAGATAGAAGTCTGGCCTAGGTAACACTTGGAGTCCCATCTCCAGCTGCTACAAAATGCCTTATTTCCATTAAAGCCACTGCAGCTTTGCTGATTTAGATCAGCTGAGAATCTGGTGTAATAGCCAATATGTTACTGCAGTCATAAAACGGCTGAGTTAGAACGTGCAGAAGTAGGCCAGAGATTTCAAAAGCCTGATTCTTTCTTTTCCTTGCTTATCACAGAGGTAGTTGGGGGGGGGGCAGGAAATCAAATTTGTGAATGTTTTAAAAAGGTAAAATAAAATTTTAAGAGCATCCAGTGCCTAATGTTGCTAAAGATGAAACAACAACCTTTCTTTCCTCATGCTCTTAGTGATAATCATCATTAGAAGTCGCTAAAGGCTATGAATTTCAAGGAAGAGCTGACACCAACTTGGTCGTTGGGAATGCTAAAAGTGAAGTTGAAACTTTATAGATCTATATAGCATAATGAACTCAGAACTTACACTGTGCTTTCAGGGATTTCTTCAGACTCAGCTAAGGCTGTTATGAAACCACAGCTTGATGGGACTGCATGACAGAGGAATAGAGGAAGACAAATCAGGAGATCATTCCGCCTTCTTGACTCAATTCCAAGTGCACACATAAATTCTGCTGCCAGACAGCTTTAACTCCAGCCATTCCTTTGAGGTCATCAAGGACTTTCATACCCAGAGGACAGCCACACGTGCAAACACAACCTGTACCTGTCTTTGCTCATCTCTCAACCAGGAAGGCTCTAGTGAAAGAAGAAATTTTCCCAGCAGAGATGGTTTTCCTCCAGGCACATGCAGCAGAAAGCCAGAATGTAGTTGCAAAATCAAACTCCTTATCTTTAGCTATATAATATACAGATTTCTACCTCATAGAAAAATCTCAATACATACCTATTAAAAGCTACAAAAAACCTCGTACTTTTGTATGCAAAAACTTAGGTAATTCTGAAACCATCTGTAGTTAATGTGCAAGTACACACCTTATGTCCAGCTGAACAATTGTAAAACTCAATGTTGTTTTTTGTGATATCTTAACAATTAGATGCAAGGATGGGATATCCAGTTGTGAGGACATCTGGAGAAATACATAATATGTGATTTCCTATGTCACTGACTTGTAAGAGTGTTTATCTAGTTGCTGCTTCTGCTTTCATTGATCTAAATCTCCAAAAGAAGGTTTAAATACATGCTGCCCTGAGAGGCTGAAAATATTCTCATTATCTACACTGACATTTTTATTTCATGCCACGGGGGCAGATCTGCAACTTCTGCTTCACTCTGGGTCTAGTTTCTTGAGTTATTGTAACAAACTTATCTGGATCTACCTATTTATTGTAAAGTTATTACATTTGGACCTAAGTTCTTCACTTTAAACCTTCAAACTCATTCCTCCACACAAGCGCCCTTTCCTTGGAATTCATATGAGTAATAAAGTCTCCTTCAGAACACCTCTTTGAGGACCAACAAATGAAAAAATTCATAGCTGAAAAGTCCATCAAAGGCTGCAGCTTGTCCTTGGGCCAGGCAGAGCTCTCACTTCTGCATCAATACCAGGATAGAGTGAGGAAAAAATCAGGCTACTATAGAAATTGATAAAGGAAAAGTAGAGGGCTCTGACAAGGGACTGATTATTGGCTCAAGCCTTGTAAAAATCACATTCTGAGACTCCTGGAGAGTCATTCATAGGCTCAGAAGCACAGGGACAATAAATAGCTGAATAATTCCTTTGTTTTTTCTTATCCATTCTATCTAAGAGGATTTCCCTGTGTAATAATGCATGTTTCCTGATCTTGCAGTCTGAAATGGATACAATTAACAGAAAACAATTTTACAGAGAACCACACTCATTACAATATAAGCCATACATCTGCAAATATGATAAATCATCAGAACTAAGCCATCAAGGTAGAGAATGAGAACTTTTCAGTTTTTCTCTCCATCTCTGTTTTTGCCATAGACAGAAATGTCTTGCATGGACCATGCCAAGTTTCCTCACTTGCCAAAATGACACCCTTCTCTGAGAGCAGATCTGATCTGAATACAGTCCTGATGTCTTAAACATTCAGGCTAGATGGAATCTGGGGCAAGATGGGAGAAGAACTGGTAAGACTGCTGCTAGCCCACCCAAGTGTCTCCCTGGTGCCTTTGAGGTATTGGTAATGAAGAATACCACTGTGAAAAGATCATCTGAAAGGTGAATTAGGAAGACCTTGCTGCCTGGTCCTGAATTTTAAAAAGTACTAGTCAAAACAGCATTTAACATTTCCAGTATGAGAATATTTTTGCTTCCTTTGTCCTCTTACTTCATTAGAGCTTCTCTACATCTATTTCCTCTTCCTCTTTCTCATTCTCCTCTTCCACAGCCTTGTCCATTTCAGCTGTCTTTGTTCCTCATCCTTTGTCTTCCCTCACAGGTTATGAATTCTTATCTTATTTAGGGAAGCACAAAGTTTACAAAATATCACCAAGTTTATTCTGCATCTAGTATTCCTGCGCAAAATCCCAGGAGAATCCTCAGCTTAAAACAATCAAAAAAGCAATTAAAAAAAAAAATCAGGATCCCTGGAAAGAAGATATTTAGAAAACCCTTGAGGGTTGGCGGGTTTTGTTTGTTTGTTTGTTAATTTCTATATTTGTGCACCCAGGCTCTGCTACTACATTGAGTAAAGCTGCTGTTTCTCTCTTGCAGCACTAAGGCTGTCTGCATTCACTCAGGACTGGTCATATCCCTGCTCTCGTGTTGCCCAGGGATGCTCATCCTCGTGCATTCTGCCACAGCCCATCACAACTAAACTGCCTTCAGGCTTGGTAGGTTTTGCTGAGATCAAGAGACAATCTGGCAGGTATCTGTCCTCATGTTGATCAGTAAAGAGCTGAAATTAGCAACGCCGAGACAGCTGTAATACAGAACCATCATTACAAAGATGTTTGAGCCTTGTTGATAGCAGGTGTATGACACCAAAGCAAACAGCAGCTAAAACTGGGATGGCTGTCACTCAGGGACCCACAGTGACATCTACTGGAATGATTCCGTTTGAAGTACCCTCAGAACCCATCGTTAAAACTCACAGAAGAGCTTTTTCCTTTCAATACTAAAGGCAAAGAAATTGATAGTATGAAATCATCTATAATCTTGAAAGATGAGTGCCTGAGTGGAAGGCAGGCTACAGAGTATTGAACCTGGCTCAGCCTGAAAAATGAACCCTTTGGCATCCCCTCTTCTACCCAATTGTTTTCTTCACACCAAAGCCTAAAAAACAAAGACCCTGAGCATTCTTGCAGTGTAGTCAGGGACAATGTGTACACAAGTTGGCATCTTCTGTTGATCTTTTCATTGAGAGCACGGCTCCTGATTGGAGTGGGAGAGTCGCCAGGTTTCTAACGGAGAGTTAAATCCTTCCAGGTTTTCCCAACCACAGATTTTTTTTCCCTTCTTCAAAGCAGAGTGTTAAAATCCTCCAAATCTAAATTGCCCAACTTGAGCGTACTCCTAGAGCATATCGACCGCATTTGAAATCTTGGAACAGCTTCTCAGTAGCAGTTGTAACAGGATTTTCACAATATTAATTCCATTCCGCAGTTCTACCTCCATGGTCTTTTTCCTAATTTTTTGCTGCTGTTGTTGTTAACTGAAATGTCTTTCTTTAAAGCTGAAGTGTTTCACAGCATTAACAAGCAACAACTTTGGCACTGTGGGTCAAGCCTTTTCAGGTCACCTCTGTATATGCTGAGATAAGAGCAGGCGAGATGCCTTGATCATCCTGCTGGTGAGAGCATGAAGTTCATTTTAGGATATGTATGAGTGTCAAGCCCCTGCATGGAGACTGTGAGAGCCAGCCTGCTAAGTCAGGATTTTTTATTTATTTATTTATTTATTTAAACAGCAGCATCTAAGAGAAGAGAGAAACTGGCAGCTGATAACAAAATCTAGAAAGGAGAATAGAGAAGCCTGCAGCTCACCTTGCAGGACTCAAGCAGCCATAAGGCTGAACATCTTGAAGCTTCCAGGAGGAAGCAGCAGGAGAGAGAGGGAAGGAAGCTGCAGGAGAAACAAGCCTCACTGAAACTGGAAAGGGCAAAAAGCTCTTTGAAAATTCCATGTAAGAAAAGCAGTAACAGGTTTTACATACCTTTCTGTATCAAAAACTTGCAGAATCACAATGTCTTCCCTCCCTTAAAATCGAACATGAAATAGGAAAGTCAGTAGAAGTTGACTCATTATATTTTTTAAATTCAAATTACTTATTTAATTTTAAAATTTTAGGTACCCAGTTACAAAACCTTGACCCATCTACTGCCATGATCATAAATTTGCTCTTTATGTGTGCATGAAAAAGCTATCATTACAAGCATGCCATTACCTAGGGTACTCTCAGCTCTGAAATGTGTGACCGATCCATCCACAAATCACAAAGAGAGCTCCCATAGTGACAAGTAGTGCCAGGATGGAGTTGGGAACCTGACTGGCCTATCCAGCAGGGAAGGATACAGAAAATGGGCAACACATAGAGCCTAACGTGGCACATGACAGGCAGGATCAGTACACTGTGCTATGAGGACTTCCCTGAAGTTATATAGCAGTTATATAGGTTTATATATAGCTCAGTTGTTTAGACTTCCCACAGCAATTTACCGAACCCAACTGAAAAGATAAGACAAAGACAGAAAAACACCCCAGAATTACCAGTAGGCTGCGGGTTACATGATTCATCTGGCTTGTGTGAGATCATATTTCAAATCACAGTTACTCAGGACAAAGATAATTGCATTTATGAAGGGATTTATCCTATTTCAGAAACCTGGAGACTTCAACTACATCAAGGTCTAACCAGAAAAACCTGTCAGGAGGGAGGTGCCACCAGTATGTACAACTTTGTTTATGGACAGACAGTTGAGTGACAATTCAGAACGTGAGTTACTAAAATTGTTTAAATCGTAGATTCAAAGAAGGCTTAAAAATGCAGTTTGGTTATCACATCCTTGAGTGCTGTAGATTCAAAAGTGAAGACATGTTATGCAGCTATCCAGTTAAAAGATAGAAGCAGGGAGGAAAAAAAAAACAAACCAAAACAAACAAACAAAACCAGAAAACCACACCAAACTACAAAACAAACCCAGACAGGACAACTGTCTAGATATTTACATAAACAGACGTGGACCAGGTTCTCTGCTTTAATTTCAACAAAGAGATGTCTCACCCATGGAGGATCTGGTCAATGTTTTCAGACCATATGAAATTCTGTCAAATTCCAATTCATTTGAATACAGGAAGTAAGAGTTTTTATTAAGTTCTAAATCTGCTCCTAATTCATCAGTCTGTTCTGCAAGTGCCAATTATAAAAATTCACATATTTTATGGGTAAAAAATTAGTGTTTTGACTTTGATGAGACTATTCATGTATTTGAAGTTAAACATGTGTTAAGGGCTTTTCTGGCTGTAGACCTAACCACAGATCCTTTATTCTTTACTCTTATTGGAAAACAAACATTACTACCAGTTTTTATTTTTCTCAGAGAAATTCTAATATTTGGCTTTTAGCAGGTGTTTTCCTTGGTTTCTCAGGAAACATTAAAACTTGGTGAACTTGCAAACTTGTTTTGTTTTGGTTGGTTTTTTGATTTGTTTTGGGTTTTTTTTACTGGATTTAAAAGCTGCTCTGTAGTAATACAGATAAAAACTATGGGATTTCTATTTGGCAGAACCGGAGATTTTTTATGTTTATGGGAGATCTGGGGAGGAACTTTTCACAGCTGGGAAAAAAAGCATCTGAAATACAACTCCCATAGTATATTGCAGCAACACAGGAAGACTTAGTTTGATGTTGAAATGATCCAAGACAAACCCTTATGAATTAATGAAGCAAACTGAGCTATTTCTATGCAAGTGATCTAATACAAAGTTAAATATTTGGTTTGCTATTCCTGGCAGAAAAAGCTTTTTTTTGTTCATTTTCCAAAATTAAGAAAAAATATTTTAAAAAATTATAAACATCAATTGGTCATATTTTAAATTAAAAATTCAGTTATACATATAATTTGCCAAACATCACTGACAGACCATCATCAACTTATTTAAACAGGTTCACTGCTATAATATAGCTCAGCTGCTAACACTCTTACCAGAGTAAAATATTTTAAAGGTTTGATAACATTTCTATTAATTTCACCCATGTGTAAGTTGATATTTATGTAGAAGGTGCTGAACAGAATTATCATTTGAGTAAATCTTGGATCCTTAGTTCAAAGTCCCTAATAAAATAGTCTGACATACATAATATGTCCCATTTTCTAATTCTTCCTTTAAATTTTATTCTGGAAAGCTGTAAGTATTGGGTTTATTTTGTAGAACCTAAATAATCTGACTGTGAACATTCCCTTAAATCATTGAAAAAAGATTCTACATAAATAAGAATCAATATTGTTCACAAAAAAACCCTGAATTGTATCTTAATTTCTTATAATTTCTGAAATTTGAGATTAAGCAACCCTTTCTTACTCATTGCTTGATCACTCTCTTCAACATATTGAAAATATGGGCTGATTTTCTATAACATTTTTAAAATTATCTATATTACAATAATTATTTTACACAGCTGTAAACACTAGTTGAAAAGGCTTTTGTTTTCTTCAAACCAAAATGGCCAGGATACAAATACTTCTTCAAGACAATGTACTAATTTCACTGATAACCTCTATTAACACTGTGTGAACGACCATTTTAAAATGACAAATCCTCAGCCCCTGACTCAGAGAATATCACCAAAACTTGAAGAGGAAAATGATGAAATAGCATGGAATAAGAGCAAACTATTAGAGAAACACGAATTACTTATCATTAAGAAGAGGCAGGAAAATGCATCTTTATGATAAAACACTATTCTATAAAAATATTAAACAGTCATTCGGTCCAGATGACAGATCTAATGCTTCAAGAGCTTCAAAAATTTCTCAACTAGAAAAGTAGTAGTGACAAAAACACGTCAAATGGGCTTTTAAGAAGTCATGCCATCTGCTGTGTTAACACTGAAATTTTTGATCGCTGGCTTTAGCTCCAACCGTTTATGAAACAGGTGAATTATTTTTCACCCTTCCTACCAGCCCTACAGCACAAACTCACCCTATTATCTTGTCCACCCAGTAAGACAAACAAGATGTAAGGGCCATTCTCTAATTAGACTGCAACGTTACTAGCTCATCTGGAAACCACTTGGCAGTATATCACACAGGAGAAGATAATTATTCCTCTTTTAATAATTTCCAGCTGTTTGAGTGCTGTTGTCATTCCTTTGCCCTGCTTCAGACCAATTGAAGCATTCTCCTAGGACCCCACTGGCCCTGTCCCCTTACAAGCACTAACACAAGTAGTACGAGGAGGTGCCTACTCACTGATTAATATTTACACAAGCTCAAATATCCATTCTAATTTGGAACTATTAGGTAATCAGACCCCTCTATAGAATTAGTGCCTCAAGGCATAAGAGCAATTAATTTGATGCCAGACTAGTGGCAGGTCCCTTCTTGATGCCATGCAACAAAGCACTTTCTCCCTGCCCAGGCCAGTGTATTCCACTAAAACTTGGTTATTCAGTGCTACCTGGTAAGTAATTATCAGTCTTCTCTGCTCATGCCCACCTGCAACCAGCTGCTGGCTCACCTCGTTATCCCACAGAAGCACAACCCATTGCAATGGAGCATTTTACTCAGGTAGCATATAGTCAACTTGAGCTCTTTGTGACCTCATAAATATTCATGGTCTCACAAAATTTCAAGCTTTTCCTATGTGAATACATGATTATTGTGTTTTCTGCCAAAAAGTCAGGGAAGGGCATCATCCAGTCCAGCTGCCTACTTGGGCAGGACAATGCCAACAAATGCCTTCTACTGGTGGTCTAGTGACTGATAGGTTCCTTACCTCCAAGCACCCAAATAAGAGAATATTGGGCATCTCCCAGGATCACTTTGTAGTAGCAGTGATGCTTTCAAACCTCATAATTAAAAAGCCACTACAAAGATCTAGTTAAAGTTCAGCTGCTTCAGAAGTTGATGAATGACAAAGGTGTAAAAGTAGGTGATGATACTGTATTACCAAAGACATACATGACCTTCAGGAATAACATAAACCAAAATCAAACCCAACCTTACACATTAACACATTTTTTTTAGTAAACCACAAACAACACAGGAACCTTACTACATTGTAGGGCTAAGTCTCACTGTTTAATGTGACCATGCCCAAATACAAACTAATCCATTAGCTGTCTAATTAGCAGTAGAACAGGCATAACAAGTTAAACACCAGGCACTAACCACCCTCAGTAACTCAAAGCCTAGTTGCTCATGTTGTACCACAGTGATGCTTTTAGCCTAGAAATACTTTTTTTTCATTTGTAAACTGCTCTCTCAAGTAATTACTTTGGCAATGTGCAGAGGAATCGATAAACCATGGTGAACAGAGTGGCAGACATCCCTGCTACTGAAGCTGGTTATTTGATCATCTCAATTCTTTTCTGAATGTTGCTGATTCTAATCTGCATTTTACAGGGTAACAGGCTGTTTCTCTGTCTCTTCCAGGGGAGCAGGGTGGTAGGCTTGACGTAGATTTATGAAGAAACCTCTATGTCCCCCCCACTACCAAAACCTTGCCGTGCAAACCCAATACACTCAAATAAGTTGCAATTTCATCAACCTTCAACCAGAGAATTCTCATTCTATTTAGCATGTTTGAAGCACCGTGGTGGAGTGGAAGTGGTGGCAGCACAACCAGCTGCTGCCACATACATAGAATTCAGTTTGTGAAGCACAACACAAAAAGTACATAACAGCCCAAGACATCTCTTAATCATACAGAGAGCTATTACAAAACCTCCTTCTGCTTAATTGTTTCATTTCTCTCCCTCTTAGAAGGCCATCATCCCCTTTATAGCCACTATACATTTTTTTTCCATAGATTTCTGTGTCTTCTCACTACACAAAGATATTGCTGAAGCCTACAGGAGAAACTAAACGTACTCCAGCTATACTTTTGCAGAAGACATTCAAAATCAGCTGCCTATAAAGCAGTTCATAAAACACTAGCTGCGGTAAGCTCAGCAATAAATATTACTATCAACATCCTTCAATTTTTTGCCCTCAGACACATCAACTCCATCTTCTGAAGTGGTTTCTGATTCAAATGGGATCTACAAACCACAAAGTGTTATGCTAACATACTGCAGTCCAAACACATACAAAGCTTCACAATGATCAAAGACAACAATGACAACACTTACAAAAGATGTTCTTTAAAACACTCTGTTTCTGACAATCGAATTCTCTACATCAACAGCTTTTTTTCCAGAATAAATTGTAAGAACATTTTAACGGGTACCATGTTTATAGTACAGTTTGCGTTTCATGTTTTGTTTTATATTCACTTCCTCTTCTGAGTACTCCTGCAGTCTTTTCTCTCGTGCAGCTTCTTGCTTCGCCTCTAGAACTCAGTGTTACAGAGAAAATTTCAATATAAAGAATAGTTTCCAAAACCATACTCAGTTAATACCGTATTTCTGTCTTTTGACCAAAACAACCAAGCCTCTTCAGCATTCTTAGGAGGTACATGTACCAGAAACATTTACAAGATTTTCCAGGAAAAAAAAACTCTGAAGGTTAAAAATTTTAAACCTCTGGGATGCAATAAAGAACATTTCTCATCAAAAAAATACATTTATAACATATTCACATATACACTATCATCAATTCATACGGCACAGTCCCGTTATACTGAGACTGACAGTAACTCTCACGGCTTAATGAGAACAAGATTTTCCTAAATTTCAAAGACAGAAGGACCCAATTAAAAAGGCCTAACTAAGCTGTAGAACACCAACAACCACAGAAAGTCATCCAGTTGTTTCCACGTTGAGTCAAAGTAATTCACAGATGCAGTAGCACATGTATCTGCCAAAAAGTATCCAGTTCCATTTAAAGATTTTGCCCAGGAAGCAATATATCCTTTTGTTTCCCCCCTCCACCCCGCCTCATCTAGCTGATCTTTGTATGCCCTTTTTTCCATAAAGAACTTTCCAGAGTCAGGTATCTTTCCCTCACACAGGAGATTTTAAGCATCAGTAGTTACTTTTTAACCTTCTCTTCCACATATTAATATTTATATACTGTATTTATAAATTAAAGAAGAAAATCTCAGAAATATGCTGCTTAGTCATTGGGGATGAATAGAATGACTCATAAAGACTTAGATGGTAACAAAGTTAATATGAATCGTGCACTGTACCAAATGTTCCCTTATCCAGGATCTAACAATCCCTGAAATTCTGCTTTCTGTGAAGAACTAAACTGCTCAACATGCCTCATGTAGTTTGGGTTATAAGGCTGTTTTAGTCACGGTGGTTTGGTTAGTTTCCAGGACCATTTATAGAGGACACATTGATGAGCAAAGACACCTTTTCATCCATTTTCCAAGCAATTTTCAATGGCCCATCATCCTGGGCAGCTGTGAGTCACAGTGCAGGCTGCTCAGAGCTGGGTGATGATTTACAGAGATTCCCACGCAGCTATCATCATGTCAAGAAAAGGTTTGGTTTCACTCAACATATATTTTGAATAAATAGTTTTCTGCATTTTCAAACCTTTCAAAATACTTAATTCCAGTGTTAATATTATAAAACCATCCTCTTGGCAAGCATTATCTATCCCTGGCACAATTCATTAACACTTCCCCCTTGTGGTTTAATTTTGGATAAAGGACAGGTCCAATTCTTCCTGCTGCTCAGGTGGTGCTATAATGGAGGCATAGGATCCCCTTTAGGGTCTGCAGGTCATACACACTCTAACAAAAGTTCATTAACTCCCCAGGTAGGCTTGTACCACTAAACAAAAAGGCAGCCAAGGAGTACCTGACCTTTGATTATTCGCATTGCTTCATTGTTAGTTTAATTTTAGATCTGTTTTAAAATGCACCAAAGAGCTCTCTGGAGTCTGCTATCCAGGGAGAAGGCTCTAAGCAGTGTTAACATAAGCCAGTCAACACCACTCAGCCTTAAAGGCAGGAACTATTGTCTGGCCTTCCTTTATTTAGCAGTAACTAGTTTTGCATTTAGTCATAACTATAGGAACATTCCAGGGTGAGACAAAAGTACAGAAAAAACAGTCCTTCATTTTGCTTCAGTCAAGACTTAAGTTGAACCCATAAAGAAATCGTTACAAGGTGCCTACAAGAACAAAACCCCACCAGTTTTGTTCATTTGTGCTAAATGGAGAGAGAGAACTGTGAAACATGTTTCAGAAACCACTTGTGCTGCTTGCAAGATCTTCATGCCCAAAGGGAAAAGCCATGGGGGAAAAGTGTTTGGATGCATGTAAAGAAAATAAACGTTTTGACTAAGTGGAGGTTTGGTTGGTTGGTTGGTTTTGGGGGGAGTGGGTACTGGGGACACATAACTCTTACATATCTGACCTGGTTTCTCACAGTTTGAAACATAAAATAGAAGGTGAATTACATATCCAGATATGAGCTGCTATGAGCTTTTAATCTAAAGCCAGAAATGCAAAACCAATAAATTTTGTTCACCACTTTAAATTAGCTCCAAGAAGTGAATTAGCTCAATTTAAGTATCCCTCCCCCCTCACTGTATTTCTTTCTCCCATCTTAAGCACTATGTTAAAAAAGTAACAAAATAAACCAAATTATCCTAAATGTACAATTCCCAAGTACCAGAGACTTCTCCACATCTCTAATTGAATTGCTTCATGCTAAATAGTTGCCTGTTCTAGAGCTAATTTAAAACTTAATGTAGGTACCTGAATTTTCATATTTAATAGCAACATTCATTTGAATAGCCTTTTTCCTTTTTTCCTTTTTTTTTTTAAGAAAAAAAAAGAGAACAAAATAGAAAGATTCTGCAGCAGCTGTCAGAAGATCTGTGGTATCTAAGATCAGTTTCTATGGATGTAAATAATTAGCTATAAGATCTCCTCTACCAGCACAGCCTCTTGGCCCAGTATGATTAATTCCCCACTGCCAGTATATATCACAGACTGAAGTATGCCTTGCATTCATTTTAAGGGGAACTCTGAGAGAAAGGGTCATTTTGCTATCCTATGCCACAGTTTTTAAATTCTATCTGCTCTCCATGTTCCTATTTATTGCAGTCTTTACTTTTGCCATATCTTCCATCTATCCTTGTATTTTTATTGATGTCCACATTTACAGTTCAAGTTACTTAGTTTATCATATACATTCATAATTCAAGTCAGCAATATCACTAGTGCATAAAACTTAATTTCAGTGGTTATCTACAATGAATGCCAAGTGAAATGAAAAAGGTACATCCATAACTCATTCCCAGAAGCCTCTATCCAGTCTTTTATGCCTCTATTTCCAACCATGTCACTTGGTTAGGAAAACTCACATTTAGCTTCAAACAAATACTAAAGTAGTTCAGCTACAGATGAAGCATTGTTCTAATCCTACATAGTTAGCAAAAGAGAGTGAACCAGACTGAAAAGACTGATGTCAAAATTACTTTCCACATAGATTAAAGTAGAAAGATTAGAAGACTAAATAGCTTTCTAAAATCAGCTATTTAAAAAAAGAGGATTGTGATGAAAATCTTCATATCCTATGTGCGGATGAGAAGGAAAATTAATAGCAGGCAATTAATGGGATGGCTCTAACACCATTAGAAAAGGAGGAAGCTTCAAAAATACTGCCCAACTGCAATCTTTATACTTTTCTTTCTTTCATTTTATAGAAAACTCGAGGAGGAACTAAAAATCTGAAGATACAAAAATGACAAACTTAAGATATAAAGAAGATCATATTCTAGAGACAGACACAAAAAACAGGACATAAAGAGTAAAATGAGGAGACTTAATTGTCTTAAGATACAGTATTTATGCTCATAACAACAATTAGATACTGAATGATAAACTGATAGTCATAGATAAGATTTTAATTTTATCCTTCAGTTATTTTATAAGGTGGTGAGAGGATCAATTTTCCAGGAAATTTCAGTACTGAACACACTGCTCAATACCAGGACATCTGTGTGGGAAGATACATTTGGCGATTCAATATACAAGGCAAACAGCTTGAAGTCAACACGAACATCAACTGAATTCAATTATTACTGAGTAGAGAAATCCACTGATGAGCAGGTTTCTGAACTTTGCTATCAGCTATGAATCTGTCAATTGTAGAAAAGAAACATAGGTTTTGAATAACAAAAGCTCCTCAGGGGTGGTTTTTTGTACTCTTACTAGTACAAAAAACATTGATTGTCAATTAAAGAAAAAAAAATTCTTGAGTTGTCTTAGAAATCGTTAATTAGTGGTCAAGAACTGAATTCTGGCCCTTTCCTGACAAGTAAAGCAAACAACATATTTATCAATTTATGATAACATTTTATCCAAAAAAAATTTTATCACAGTAAGGTTTTTGAAGGAGAAGGAGAAGGAAGAGGTTAAATATGACATAAAATTGTGTTGAATGTTTGACCTTACTGAACCGGGCAGTTTTGCTACTAAGCTCAACCAGGGCAGGATTCCACATATATTTTATGCGACATAATCTTAGTCAAATTTCACGTGCAGATATTTACAGGTATAATCCAGAGCTCAACTGAAAGACTCCGGTTGGTGTGGATTTTGGAAGAGAATCTGAATAGCATCTTATTTTAGCCTTTTTTTTTTTTTTTTTTTTTTTTTAAGGAAAAAAAAGGCCCACACAAAGAAGGAAGGAGAATGGAAGTGAGTAATAACTAAAATTCCAGAAATCATAGGCCATTAATTTTAATCTGCAATGTCCTTGGTTTATCAGTCACTAATCTGTGTCACACACGTGGCTTCATTAACTCCCAGAACCCAACAAGAAGAAGGAAGTCTGGATACCTGAACACAACACCAGCCCATTGGAAATGGAAAACCTCAAGTTAAGAGATCCAGCTGATTGCTTCTTTGCATACACACTTTACATTTATTCTTATTAAAATAAACTGTTAACTGTAGGATGCATGGTGCTTGGGAATGGGAGTGATGTATTATGTGTGAGGATAGACCTATGCAGATTAAAATTAATCTGGGTTTTCATTGAATTAATAGCCCTGATAAGGACAACCAACTAAGAAAGGGTGATATCACTACCTTTCAAATTAAATTTCTGAAACTCACCTCGCTTGAAATTTCCTGTAAGGGAATGGTGAAAGTCACCACACTGATTAAGAGAACACATAGGTCATTTTGGAATTAAAACCCCCTGCAATTATGAGGTTTTTAAATGTAGAAAATGAGGTTTGAGAAGGCTGAGAACAGTCCACGCTGCACCTGACGATGCCTGATGCCAGCACTTAGCACAGTGCTGTCACTTTTGCAGGGGCCAACGGAAGAAGCAGAGCAAAAATCCCACCAATGATTCCCATACTGTCTGTAGAGTATCTGCCACATAACCTGTCATCCCAAGGCAGCATCATATGAAATATAACATTACACACATGCCTATGCCTGAATCCCTTGTTTTCAAAGATAAAAGATGCACATTGCATGGTAAAGAGCAATTCAAAATGGAAATGGATGGAAAGTCAAATTACTCCTTAAGAGCTGCAGCATTATCCACAGCTGGTCATCTGCTGTCTGGGAAAACAAGGTTCAAGCATTTCCAGAGAGACATAAATCAGGATTATTAAAAACAAACAAACAAACAAACCAAACAACAACAACAAAACCCACAAACAGTCAAATGTACTTGGGCCACTGACCAATATCCAAAAACTTCTAATGCAAGTTTTTCAGCAAAGAGCTGTAACTAAACATCTGTTCACCTGATCCAGGAACAGGCTGATTTGATCAGGCAGTCAGACATCACAAGAACATCAAACAGCACACATAGATTGATTCTATGTTTACGAACTTCGACTTTCCTGAATACTTGGATATGACCTGTAATCTCCATTCACTTCACGTTGACCAGTCTTCCCTGTAATCAAAACATGATTCTTTCTTTAAAATGAAAGAAAAATAATCAGCCCAATATTTTGAACTGCAAGGAAGTCTAAGAAAAGACTGCTGGCAGCCCCTGCTCTGTGATACCAGGACATGCTCAGAGGGGAAAAACGAGACAGAGAATGAAATCCATATAATAAATTATTCCATGAAAGCCATGTAATCCTCTGAATTATGCTCATATATTTTCTAGTTTTCATTTTAGATGGATATTGACCAGGGAAGCTATTTATACAGGAATGTTTTCACACTGCGTGCAACTTGCATGCCATCAGTTTTGCTGCTGACTTTGAAATGGGAAGTAGAATAAGACTGACATCTACGGTGTGCAGATCATGGTGTGTTGGGCAGTCCACAAAAGAATTGCTTATCAGGGTCTCTAAAGCTGTAAAAAGATGTTAATTTATTCCCGGAACTGTGCATACTGAAAATACTAACAGTGCTAGTGCCACCTCAGAGAAAAACAGCGATTTTGAAGTTAGATCATGAGATAAAATTCTCCTCTCCTAACACTACAAGCAAAACCATTATTTTTTTGAAATAATGCTTATTCTTGTGGGAAACAAAATTTCTTTTTCGTCATTTATAAAAGACAAAAAATCCCTCAGTAAAATAGAAAAAAATATAAGAAAAAAATCTTTTTTTAGTTTCTCGGAGTTGAGTCTGTTGTATTATACACTTGTGCAATAGGAATCAGGTTGGTCTTTTTTTTTTTAAATAATATAAGAGTGCTTGAACTCTGTTTTCAAAATGGGACAATACTTGAGCCAGGTTTGCTGCCAATTGATTGATTAATTTCTCATTGACACAAATGGCCTGAGTAAGCTAAGGGTGGTTGTTAATTTCCTGCTAACAAGTAGGTTTTCAACCCAAAATTTTATTGAGTCTTATCTGGTTTTGGAACAATTCTCGAAGTAAACCTGATAGAATATATTGTGCACCTTAAAAGCAAAACTGAAAATGAAATAGCATTATAAAGGAATCTGGCTATTTCTAAATGTTAAAGCATCTGCAACAGAGAGCAAGGATGATTATTTGTACCTTACATCTGAGGGGATAAGAGGCCAAAGAAGTTAAGACCAAAGACAGCTAAAATGATACTGCCCAAATGTAATAGACAGAAATTCTCTGGCTGGGTATGAAAATAATGAGAAAAAGGGGAAAAAAAATACTGAAAAATTGGCAATAAGCAACATTCTCAATTCCCTAATGCCAGTGAGTGGCAGAACTGAAAATAGGATGCCCAGGCTTCCTAACTTGCACGCTAATGCCCAATACAGTCAACTTAGCAAACTTGCAGAAGTATTCTTATCCATTAATATTGCTAGTTACAACCCAAACCAATGCATGTAGCTACATGTTATTTCTACATTTAGACAGCAAATCTATCAAGAGATAAATAAGAGTCTTGGATAAACTGTCTCCAGTGAATTGTGCAGCATATTAGATATCCTATGTTGGAGAAGCAGCTCTCTCCCTATGTGCAGCCAGTGAGCATAAAGCATAAACCCCCCGAGCCACAGCCCTTTCAAGTGAAACGAAGGAAAGTGGACACCTCAAACAAAGCACTTTGAACAGGACAGGTACAAAGTTTGATAGACATTGATCATTACAATGCAGATTTCCTTCCTCCAGAAACTTGGGAAGAGGGAGGTGAGAAAGACTATGGTAATGAAAAGTTACCAAAAGCCAGGGGATTATTAAACTGGCATTTTGGTTGAAAGCTCTTGCATGACTAGATTCAAAACAAGCCTATTCTGGCCTTGCTTCTCTCATGTGACCTCACTTAGATAATGTTATTTCAGTTTAAAATCCATTGAACACTCTGCATATTTCAGGTACTGAACATTTATAATTATATATATATATATATATATATATATATATGAGACTATATTTAAGGAGATGTGGCAAAAAGATCATAGAACTGAAATAATTTGATTTATGCAATATAACCTAGAGTTTGTATTTTAGATATAAAATGTTTCAAACAGTACTTGCAACCAGTATTTCACAGCCAGCCCAGAGAGAACCAGTATTTCACAGCCAGCCCAGAGAGAAAATATATATGGGTAAAATATATTTTACTAGATTCTCCAAGTTGACGTGTGTAGTAAAATTATATTATAACTGAAAAAACATCCATAAATGTGATTAGAATCAAGCTTTTTATATCAGAGCAATAGACAGGGCAAGAGCAAATTAATAAATAGTTAATTATATACATTTAGCCCTGTAAGTAATTCAGACAATTTATCTTTCAATCTTGATGTCGTCTATCTGTATTCCACTATAGATTTTAATACATTTTCTTATTAAATTTGCTAACAAAACAGTTTTTACTGGGCACCTTGTAAAAGGCAATCCAAGTTTTTAACGCAATGACTTATAATGTTATATAATCTAATAACAGTGGCCTGAAATTGAATACAAATCTAGAAATTCACTTTGTGATGAAGACTCCACAGCAATAAAGTATTTGGAGACAAGGTGGAACCACATATTTTTCTTATTCTAAGATGTTTTCTAGCCCAGTGAATGTATATACAAGCAACTATTATGCCAAAACTGTTAAAATATTGCCACTTAACTACAATTTGTGTTCTTTAATACATTTGTCTGCTGCTTGGTTGGCCTCAGTACAGTTTGGTCAATAATTTCCTGAGGAAGCTATTTGGGAAATAAAATGTCATTTGAGTAGGAAAAAAGTTGGAATCCATATAATACATATATTAAAAAAAACAACGACAACCAAAAAAACCCACCCCAAAACAACAAATCACTATTAAGAAACTATATTATTTTACAGAATTAATTTGCTGGGTGCAACACGCTTAAAGGTTTTCTTCTTTTTAACATGTCTCCAGTCTTCCTCCACAGTTTTTATTCTAAGCTCAACTCTATGAAGATATACATTGCTGTATAAACGCACAACATCTGCCTGGCAATAACATTTTCATGGGAAACCATCAGTAAGGGGAAAAAATAGATGGAAAAAAAATGAAGACATTTTCAAATTTAATTGCTCTAATACACAGATTCTAATAAACACATTAATCACAGTTACAAGGGTTCAGATAATTCTGGTCACTTTTTACATTTTCTTAGAACTAAAAGATAAAAGCTACAATATTTTCACCTTGCCTTCTTTGAAAGAAGAATTCATTTTAGTGCTGATAGCGGAGGAAAAGTTAATTCAGAAACTCTTCAAAGGATATTCTTTTTGCAGAATTTATCAAGTCACATTATAGGTAGCATCAGCATAGTTCCCTATTTTTATTTTTGTGTCCTGGTTTCATTTCCAGTCAGAATGCATACTTTTTGTTCAACAAGCTGCAGCAGCAATTAATAATCTTCATCCTTTCTCTTAAACCAGAATACAAAAACTGCAAGTCTTGAAAATATGTTCTTCTTATATAGCACCCATTATCTCACAGAAAAAACTCCAAAATAAAACTTGCATGAATTTTCATAGAGCAAGCTGTGAACATTTGCCCAATGTGTAATAGACTTTCATAATACATAATTTTTCCATAATTTTGGTTTTTATTTGCATTCTCAACAGATACACCATAAAAATCAACACAAGTTTTGACTCAAACATAAGCTTAATGTCTGAGTGTGCACTTCCAAGGAAACATAAGGAATTTTAAAAAAATAACTCAGCCAAAATCTACCAATTTACCTCAGCCAAATATCACACACAATAACCACAATATCACACACACTACTCATTTTTTATGAGCTTGCACAGAAACATCTTTCAAGCTATTTGATAGCATGATGTGATTCAGGTAGGTATCATTTAAATATTTACAATATGATTACTTAGATAAAGTTTCAATCATTTCTGCAAGCAATTTCAGGAGGAATCAAACTTGGAAAAATGTGGAAATTACTACAGCACTACGTGTCCATGCTTGCAAAAATACTAAATTTAATGAGCAGCATGTATCATTTTTAGTCCCACTAATAGCCTGAAATAGAAAGAAGATATCTAGGATTTTTAATCAAAGCAATTTTTTGAGGACACACACCACTCCATAAGGCAAGAAATAAACAGTCTGAATGGACAAAACATCAAAAATCAAACTACATAAGCATGTGCAGCCTGCTCAAATAAGAGTAGCTCTAGCCAGACTCAAGTATTCAAACCTATTCTCAAAGGAACCTGTACAATATTATTCATATTTGTATGGGAAAATGATCTTTTCTATAGCCAATTATTTGACTTGCATCAGCATGTCAGATGTACAGTCCCCAACCCTGTACTTAGGTTGCCTGCTTGGCTAAGCTAATGTAAAAAATCCCCTGATTCCTACACTAATATAATCACCTATCTAGCATAGGAGAAGCTGCAGGAAAGCACATAAAGTAATAGAACATAAAAAGTAACTGTTTCAACCAGGCAACATTAGAGGGGACAATCCTGATTTGATTTATACCAGTTTAAGTCAGAATCTCATTATATCTACATAATGATCCATCTTCCTGACACCAAGGCTTGATGCCTCTGCAGGCCCAGACTGCTCAACAGTCACTGCAGTGCTACAAAGAAATGTTAACTGAGCTCTGTCGACTCATTCGAGCATTTGATTTATTTCAGCTGGCAATAAGAGGAGACAGAGTGTGTCTGTGAGAGGTGGCATTTGGCTGGGTAGGGCTAGCTGTCCAGTGGGGAATGCCTTTAGTTGGTGGGTTACCTCCTTATTAACCAAAACCATATCACCGTCTACCTCTTCAGAGCCTTTGCTCTGGTGCCACAGCACTTTATTCCAGCCTAAAGGCAGGCACGGAGCATGGAGGTTCAGAAGAGCAGATGAACTCTGATGGTACACCTCCCAAACCAATGCACTGTTTGCATTCACACATTAATTATTGTTTATATTTGCCTCTAATCTGCATATGTATTTTAAACGATACACCAGAAGTGTGCTCTTACAATTAAGAGTAATCTTCAATTACTTCCAGCCAGTGCACAGACTCACTTGCCAATTAATTACAGAGTTCATGAAAAGTGTTTACAAATTAGGCAATTGAAAGGCTACATACAGCAGAGGAGTCATCCTGATGAGGCAGGAAATAAAAATGTCCTAAGGTAATTTATGACTCTGTTCTTCTGTCCACAACCAAAGACTGAAGGGAACGTACTAAAACTCAACTGGCAATTTTCCAAGGTGACAAAATAATGTTTTATACATAATAGGTCTCCACAACTTGTGAGATTTATAGTGCATTCCGAAATATGAGGCTCTTAATGGCAACAATAGATCAGTCCTTGTTTTACAAGTTACAAATGCTTTTTAAGAGCCTTTTTTCTAACAGTCTTTTGACTTCATAACAGCTGTAATTAATGTCGACAGGAGCTGTGCTCCCTAATTTTTCATGCTTTGTAGCAAGAAAGATGTACCATCAGTGATTTAAAAGTTAGAGAAAAAGGGGCACATTGTAGGAAAGTACCTGGGTCATTAAGTTCTGTCACCTACAAAAACATTTTTAAGTTGTTCTGATAAACTTCTCATGTTCTTTCTTCAGATTGCTCCTAACAGTCTGACTGGAATTGCTAGGGCTGTTCTAATTTCTAACCTTAAATATATTCATGACAGTTTATACCCATTTGCTTTTGTGCCAGCATAGTATCCTGAATTAATCAGGTAGGACTTTTTTCAGAAAAGCCATTAATTATATTGTGGAATTCAGTGCCACAAGATGCTGGAAGTATAAAGAGATAAATTTGAAAGGGTGGATTTACATAAGAAATATATAATCTCAAAACCTGATCAGATAAATTAATCAAGTCCATCAAGGGCTATTAAAATGCATATATAACCTCCTGAAGTTCCTGCACTTCAGAGTGAGAAGGTAAAGTAGGAAAAAATACAACTCTGCACTTGTCAGTTCCTATATTCTTGCCATTCAATACTAGCTACTAGCAAAGAAAAGGCACTGGAATGGAAGATAACTCCTGGACTGTACAATATTTTTCATGTAAATATAAATAAAGCAAAAGCCCTCATACTAGTCAAAGATACTTTTCCACTTGATTTTTTTTCATTTTATCTAAATTGCAGAAAAGAAACCCCCTTCACCCTAAGTATTAAAATATGCTGAAGGTCTCTAGTGCAGTCATTGCTAGAATCTGTGATGGGCTATCATTTTATTTTAGAAGAAAATAAAGGCTAACAATGATTAAACACTTTTTTTTTTCTCTTCTTTCAAGGCATTCTTGAAAAAGCCTCTAGATATTAAGTAAAAGCAGCCAAAAACAGGACCATGATGCAACCGTTCATAAGTTAAATAGCAACCTTTTGATTAGTCTTGGCTCTCTGAAAGAAGTTTTCCTTTGGATTAATTGACTTTTTAAGTTACTACACAGAACACTGAATGTGACTTGTCTATACTTGATACAACAGTAACAATAAGAGCAATCTTTGATTCTGATCCATGCACTCTAAATGTATTGCCATGGAAACATTTATCCCTTTACCCCTTTTATGCCAAAATTCATTCCCCTGAACACGTCCAGACACATAAGGCTGTTGGCCTGTATACTCTAATAGTTGCTGAGGGAGAGACTGGGGGCCATAGGAAGAGAGACAGGATGCTTATAGAACCTGGAGCAATATGTTTATGACAATGCACTCACAGCGAACTGTGTCCCTTCCTGACTGAAGTAGGCTTTCAATGTTGCCCCTAAATTATGATCAAACATAGACTTTTGAGAAGTATCAAAATGCATTACCATACAGAGTTAGCAGGCAGGCAGGCAGAAAGTCTTGCCAGAAAATCATATCTCCTGGCAGACATACTACAGCAATGTCTTCTTTATAATTCAGTGTGAATTTATTCAGGCAACAGGTACAAAGGCAGTCTCAGAAAAACTGATTCTAGCTCAAATCTTGAAAAAGCAGTACATGCTTCTCCAGAGACCAAGGTAGGCATATGATTAGGCTACAACAGGATTAAGGAGTAAAGGCTGTTTTCTCCTCTCAATGAATGTGTTTTGTTATCTATAAATAATAGCATTTTGGTTGTTGGATTTTCACAGAAAAAAAAATACTTATGGACCACAAGGGCAGGTTTTGAGTAGCGTGTGTGCTTTCAGCTGTAGACTGGAAACACTACCTCTAATGGTAACACACCAAGACCAAAATACTGATTTCCTTAAAGTCCTTAGCAGAATTCTTCAAAGCCCAGGAGCCTCACCTCTCCAAATCAGAGAAGGATATTCATCTAGAGATGAGTGTCAAAGCTATTCTCTTGCCTGAAAAAAGTTTTATATTTGTAGTTACATATTTATATTTTCAAACTATCTAAAATATAAAATTATGTTTTAATTGGTACTCAATAATAGTCTTTTTGTAAGAGGTATCATAGTTGCTTAGCATAATTAGAAATTAGGCCAGCTTCAGTTTACTTATAAATGCCTGCTGTTCTCATTTAGATTTTTTAAGGAAAAGAACTAGTCTTTCTTTATATTATGTGACCATTTGGGGACTCTAATTCCTACTGTTGCCATGCAAAGGTTCTTGCAGCATTTATCTTGAAAACTCAAGCTTATTGACTTAAATTTTTGTATCCCCATTAAATGGGTGTATCCAGTTCAGGCTGGTTTGGGGCTGAGCAGTCTTCTCTGCTCTGCACCCTGTAGAGCTTTGGGTTCATGACTGGAATCTACATCAAAATGCTAAAAACTAGTCTGCACGTAGGCTTTCCAGATAATCCAAAAGGCATTCCTTTGGATGTGTGATATCACTCAATGCCTTACTGTAGCATTAAATAGCAAGAAGCACAACCTCTCCTAAATCACTAAAAACATCCCTGCGTCAGCTGGCTGGGAGTTTCCCATCAGATTATCTGCACAGCCAGATGCAGAGATCACAACCATCCATAAACTGCAGGCTAAACACCTCTAGCATTGAAACCCAGAAATTCACAGGTTTAGCTGTTTTCATTTCAGGTTTAAGGATTAAATGCAGAAGAGGAAGTGCAGTTATTTTAAGAGCTGGTCACATGAAGCAGTATATGCTATATCACAGGATAAAAATACTGAGCCAGATCTACCTGCCATTAAACAGAATAGAAAAGCTCCTACTGAATACTGTCTTCAGGTGAGACTCATTGTTTTGAAATTGAAACCACACATATAGAACTCTAAAATGTGCTTCAATGTCACAAAAGCTTATCTGGAAAATAATGAGGATTTTGGAGTAACACCTCTGGGAAGATTCTGGAACAAAGAAGATAGATACAGCAGTTTTCAAGAATAAATAACTAATTTAAGTGAGGAATTTGAATTATGTTTCTGTAATATCTAGGTGTTATGAATGACATCATCTTATATAGAGAATTTTTCAGAAGTTAAATGGTTTATTGTTATAAAATCAAACAGAAAATTTAAAGATGTAAAAATCTGGAGAATCTGACCAAATTCTATTTCTAAAAGGAAGGAAAATTAAATGAAAATTTACCAAAAAGGAGTAGGTGCTACTCTATGAAATGACAGTAGAAAAAGTGAGAATTACAACCTGAAAAGAGCTTAGCTCAGAGCCACAATTTTAGGCACTCAACACCTACAGTTAGGGTCAGATTTAATATAAGTTACATGATGTGTGAAAGCCTAATACATCCCATTGGACGTCTTCCTAGTTAAAATCTAGCTTTCAGTATCAAACGCTAATACAAAAGGAACATGCGCTTCTGTTTCAGGATGCTGAGCAGTCATCAGTCAGACTTTTCAAAATAACTGTTTTTTTAATATCAGGCTACAGAGATAAATTCAATGTCAGTATCCTGCAAAAATAGGACCTTTGTCTGCAAAATATCCCCTGATGTCTTGTTTTAACATGAAAACATTTGTATGTCTCAAATCAATACTATTTTAAGTTTGAAACTTTTTTTGTACTGTGTTATCATTGCTATTATAAAGCCAGTTCAAAGCAAAATCAAACAAAAACTTTTATCAAAAAATCCCACTGTCAGTTAAAAAAAAGTAAAAAAGAAGGCCTTGCTTCCTTTCTACTCCAAGTATTTAAAAAATGTTATGTCTTCAATCAGATTCAGAAGGCAAGCAACATTCTAGTTCAGAACATCAATCCTCCACACAGCTTAGCATGTAGCACTCTTGCCTGGATTTCTACGTATACCAACAGAATGTCACAAAAAAATGTACATGAGCACCTGAATTTGAGATTCAATAAATATTTTATTGCTGGAAAGAATTGCCCTTGGATCCATAAAGTGTTACCGTAATTAAGGGAAAAATATGTGATTGTTGTGGAGGCCGATTGTTGCCTAGCTTTGCAGAATTTTTCATAGCAATTATGCTGCTGCTATGTGTCATCAGTTAACAAGTTACCTTAATGACTTGTTTACTAAATCCGACTCCTACCTATAAAAGTGCTTTAATTCATTAATTTGCAAAATGCCTTAGCATATAAGCATCAAAGCTGTTTTAAGAGCTACAGAAGTGTCATCCACTATAGAAGATAACTGCAAATTAAATGGGGAGTGGGAATGAGGAGGGAAAAACTATAATGGGTATTTATATACAGTTGTACAGAAAAGCAGAATATTGAGTCAGAAAGGAACATTTAGACTAATGTAGCCTTTCTTTCAATTAAGTGCACTAACCAGTGTTAACTCACTGTTAGATTTTTACTTGGAACTTGGGCTTGTTTATGGGAATAGCAGTTTGAGTTGCTGTCAGGTCAGGGAAACCTAATGTCTGCCCCTGGGAGACCATATGTTCCACCCCTCTCAAACTGATCAGGAATCAGTAGGTGAGCACTTTTTTGAAGCAGCATGTCTAAAAATATCATAGAGAAGTGAAATATCTCCCCTCAGAGACACTCAGCTACAGAGAAACCCACCTCCCTGAGGTTTTGGGGAAGCACAACAGCATGAAGATACAGATGACTCCTGGTGAATGAGATCAGCCACAAGACAGAGCACACAGTATTTCAGCAGTGGATATTATCACCTCTGGAAGAAATAAAAGAGCTGGATAGCCTACAGATCTTTATATTTCTGAGAGCTTCAAATCAGTGGCAGTCAGAACAAGAAGAACTGCCTGAATAAAAGACACTATTCTCCCAGAAAAGCACAAAGACAAAACTACAAACTGGTAATAGAGCAAAAAAGAAAGAATTGATGTACCCACACTATCTTCAACCTCTGAGAAATTATTTTTTTTCTACTTATTAATTTTTTATATTAAGAGTTTTATTCTCCTTCCCTCTTATATAAGTAATCTCCTACTTAGGAAATTATCAAAAGTGAGAATGAACAGTGCTGGAATTTAAGGAATTTGGCTTCTAATAACTTTCAGTAACTCCTGCATTTAATTGTTTTTTAAATCCTTCTTAGTAGGAACAACTGGATTAAAATCAGATTGCAGAGCAATAACTTTGAAAGTGAGTAGCCATGCCAGCCTCACCATGTAAACATGGTACATGGTGTCAAGCAACCATAGGCAATAGTTATGGTGGAAGCAATTAAAGTTGAGGAGGGAACTTCATATTTCCCAAGGTGCAACAGGACATAGTGCTGCACTATGATACCACCAGTTCACACAGATGTGCACGGGAATAAAACAGCCTCAGAGACAGAAAAAATAACAGCTAAGTTAGATGAGACAACATCAATATGTTTATTTTAAAAGACTATTTGTGTTAGTTAACTATTTTCCCTATATGTCCCTACCTTGTTCATCACTGCTTGCCTACTACTGAGCTTAACAATTCGTTAGAAACAGAGCATTGAGGATATATCTATGTCTTAAAACAGGCTGAATCAAAAGTGGAGGAAGACACTCAAGGGAATTCCTGGATGACTTTTTTTTCCCACCAACTTCTACCCTTCCTTAAGCAGCCATGTTGCCTGAGAATCTACCTGAAGGTGGAAGATTATTCCATTGTGGAAACTGAACATCATGCAAATATTAATAGGCAATGAAAGACCTGGAATTAGAATAGAAATATTTTTTTAGTCCCAGCTATAAGGCTCTGATCAGCTTCCTCAGTAACTACAGAGATTAAGAACAGCTCACTTTAAACAGACACGAGGCAGAATCATTAGTGTCATTGCATGATTGCCACAGGTTTGTTGAACCAAAAAGGGTAGACCTGTGTGCTTAGAAGAAAAAACTGTTCATGCCATTCTGAATCTTCACCAGCAACAGTAAGATAAATCTGCCTCTGTGCAGAAGGACATAGGAAAGGAAACTTCTGATGGAGCAGAGTAATAAACTCCACCAGCTTTCCTTTATCATTTGAGTTTTCTCGAAGAGGGTCCTTTCCAAAGAAAAAGACATATTGCAAGTACCAAACAACATACTGTACTCAATCATGGCTTTGTGATGCCATCAAAACATTAGCAAGGACTGTAATTTTCCTTGCAGTGCCCACAAAAACATGTATTTTCAGGAAAAATAGAAAGAAAGACAGTCACATTTGACACTGAAGACAGAGTCTGTGCCTAATGGGCTGGACAAAAAGTCTAAAAGCAGTTCATCTCCCTGAACTCCCTGAATGACCCCTGTAATGCAGTTGTGGCTAGCAAGACATATTGCTACGAAATGGACAAGGGACAATTGTGTGAAGGACAGTTAAAACTTGCACACTTGGTCAGTTTTTCAAAATGTTTTGAGGCAAGACATCAGCTTGCCTCCTAATTCATCTGAACAGCCTAATACAGCCACCTTCAGCACTGCTAATGTATTAACCTATATTCTGGCAACTAGTTTAAAGCTAAACACGAAGTGCTTAGCAAACAGAGCTCTAAATGAGATATATTATTTTCTATTTGTGTTCAGACTTCACGTGCAAAACACAGAATGGTGTAACCCTATATTTACTGCCAATATATTACCAAGCCTTCTGACCTTATGAGCATTGTATTTCCTATAACCCTAAACAGCAACACACCCCCAGTTGCCTTACACCACAGCAGCATTAACCATGAAGAGCGAGCAGTGGTAACCCCCTACATAGCCATATTCAGACATGGCGAAGGGCACACTCACATAACCCACAAGTGACTTCAACACTATAACAAGCTTAGGACAGATGCAGTGTCAGACATTTCTTCTTTATTGCTGTACACTGCTTTGAAAATAGTACTGGCTCTCCAAAATGGAAGAGATGACTGAGTGACAGAGGGATTATTTTTTTTCATCCAAGCTCCAGAAGTCCTTTGCTTTTCAGGCTGGTGCCCCAAACTGTGGAGCACACAAAATCTAAGTACAAATTTAGCTTAGTAAGGTAGTAATGAATGCTGAGATACTTACCAAAAGTTTCTTATAAAAAGACCTGGCAGTGTTACTTCACAACTAAAGTACTACCCAAACCAAAGGTGAAAAAAAAACCAAACCCCACAACAACAACAACAACAACAAAAACCCACAAGGTAAACAATGCAACATTGACAGTTCTCCTGTAAATATTGTTGTTTTTCATTCAATGTGGATACACAAAACACTCAAGTTTTATAAAATCATAGAATCACAAAATCATTTTGGTCGGAAAAGACCTTTAAGACCATTGAGTCCAACTGTTACCCTAATATTACTAAGTCCCACTAAACCGTGTCCCTAAGCACCTCATCTTCACATCTTTTAAATACGTCCAGGGATGGTGTCACCATCACTTCTCTGGGCAGCCTGTTCCAATGCTTGACAACACTTTCTGTGAAGAAATTTTTTCATAATATCCAATCTAAGCCTCTCCTGGCACAACTTGAGGCTATTTCCTCTTGTCTTATTGCTTGTTACTTGGGAGAAGAGAATGAGATCCACCTTGCTGCAACCTCCTTTCAGGTAGTTGTAGAGCAATAAGGTCTCCCCTCAGGCTCCTTTTCCCCAGACTAAACAAGCCCAGTTCCCTCAATTGCTCCTCAAAGGACTTGTTCTCCAGACCTTTAACCAGCTTTGTTGCTCTTTGGACACGCTCCAGCACCTCAATGTCTTTCTTGTAGAGAGGGGCCCAAAACTGAACACAGTATTTGAGATGTGGCCTCACCACTGCCAAGTACAGGGGGATGATCGCATCCCTAGTCCTGCTGGTCACACTATTTCTGATACAGGCCAGGATGCTGTTGGCCTTCTTGGCCACCTGGGCACACTGCTGGCTCATATTCAGCCAGCTGTCCACCAACATTTCCAGGCCCTCTTCTGTCAGGCAGATTTCCAGCCGCTCTGCCCCAAGCGTTGCATGGGGCTGTTGTGACCCAAGTGCAGGACTTGGCACTTGGCCTTGTTGTTCCCCTTTAGGGTAGGCATGTCCCTGTTCAGGAAGAAAAAGGGCCAAAATGACAGCAAGAAGATGAGATTGGCCACTGTCTACCCTCAGGGGCACTGAATACATCAGCCTCCCTTGTAGTGAGAAACAACAGCAATGGGAAGTGTGGAAGTGTTTTATTTCTCTTTCTTTTGAGAGGAGAAAGTTGCAAATAAGTTAGTGCCAAATACAAGAATGTGGGAAATCTAGAGGGGGAGGAAGAGTGATGCAAAATTTTTTGTTGTTGTTATATTGTTTACAAAGCACAGCATTGGTAAGCTCTGAGAAGGGATAGTGAAACAATGCCATTTTCCCACCCTACAGTTCAGGACTGTATTTACTGCTACCAGCTGAGAAGTAAACAGAAGACTATGTCTCCCTTTGGCACACACTTCCTCTGCAGCAGTATCCTCAGTTCTCCCTTCTCCCTCAATAGCATTTCAAGTAGAACTGAAGGAGTGAAATGACGAACTCAGCTTCAGATGACATCTGACTTGCTGAGGCTCTTCTACTGTCTATGATCTGCAAGTCAGGAAATAGATTGTTGTGTGCCAGGCTGTTTGTAAAGCTGGTTGGAAGAACTTGGTGGTCTGGCCTTAGGCTCACAGAACTAGGCTAAAATAAATTAGCAATTATCTCCTAATAACAGAAACAATTTCCATCCATCTGAAGGCCCATATCATTCTCACATTTCCCAGAAAGGAAGCATATTTTAAGGGGAAATTATCTCCAGAAAGAGGACTAGGTATAAATGGCTGCAATAATTATGAAGATCCCAGCAAAACAGCAATAAAGATATTGCATCCATCTCCCCATAGCAAGCACTCAACTGTAAGGAAGGTCATCTCTGACCTTAGTATTGCCATTAAGAATACACATGAAAATCTAGAAATCCCTGTTGAACTTCCTGGCAGCCGCACATGCACAAAGCCCTTTGAAAAGCAGGTCCATATCTCTTGATGAGGTCAGCTCTGCCAGCAGTCTCCTCTCCCATGGCTGGAGAAACTCCCAGAAGTCCTCCAATAAATATCCCACAATGAAACAGAAGAGAGGGTCAGGATTTTAGCTGTCCCGTTGTGATTTTCTGCAGTGCACTCAGCAATAAAGGGCAACCTTAAAATTGCAAATCAGATCTATATACCAACTCTGCTTGACTCCATCACATAAGCTCCTTAGCTACATCCCTCCATGGGTTCTCTGGCTGAGGACACCAGAACAACTGCTCTGCATTGAAACTTTGACTGAAAGATGCTAAGAGATGTAATTTAACAGCTGCGGACAACTGTACTGAAGTTCCATGAAAGGCAACTCACTCTTCTCTCTTCTTAACTATATTTCTAAGCAAGTCTAAGCACTGCTCTAACCTTTTTGGCGGCATTATGGTGACAATTCCCCTGGCATTGGTGAATGTAAACTCTGCCACAGATTTTAATACCTGGGATTAGTTTTAGGATCAGGGTTAAATCTTTGCCCTTCATAGCCTAAGAGACGAGAAATTGTCAGAGACTTACATCGGTAAGATCACGGCTTCTTTTTTTATTTTTTTCCTTTGTGCTAAGCCTGTTTTTGTCTCAGTGGAATTTAAGAGTTATGAAGTATCATTATATATGTTGCAATATATGTTTGTATGTGGAAACACTCAGGTCAGTTGTATTTCAATCTATTTGAACTCTGATTTTAAAATATTATCATCTTCTCTTACTTAACAGTAACTCATTCCTGAAATGCATTTGAGGTGCAAAGTAATGATGTTCAGATAAAACAAGTTATAATTTTACCCAAAAGCAAACAGAGTAGACAGAAAAAAGAAGAATGAAAAAAAAAAAAGTCTTGCCTTTTGCATACAAGGGCGAAACGGCAGAACTTCACAAACAACTAAGGCAGAAAGAAAACACCAAAATATTCACTATCACTTGTTTTGAAAGTAGGGTAATCCTTCCCCCCACACACTTCAAATCCTAGCAGTCACCGTTGAACTCAACCTCAAGATATATTTCCTGCTGCAGTGGGTGGAGGAGCTGAAAGACAACAGATAAATCCACATGCTGTGACATATTCACTTATCTTGAATCAATAGTCATGAAATCAGCAGTACCAAGCTCTCACCTATGTGTAATAAATAGCAGAGATGAGGTGGACACACAACTTGCATCCGCAGGGTTGCTTTACATCACCCATTTACAGTTGGGGAGTGGAGAGAGAAATTAAGGGGGTTTGTGTGATACTGTGGTAAATCTACATGATTTTCTTTTTTATTCCTTCTCTTTCTGCTGTTAGCAGTATCACTATCACTAACCAATTCATGGGTGTTTTATGAATACTGATTAAGGTGGAGAACACGCCAATTTTATGGAGATAGTTGATTTTATTGCAGTAACATTTCGGTATGGCCAATGGAATCAGAGGGAAGGCAATCACCGTGAGAAGTGGGGCAGACCAGAGGAGAGATCCCGTGGTGCTACTGAGGGAAGGTGCATTGTCAGCATTAGCTTTGCCACTGGCCAGCTGCCTGACTTTGCCCTCTGCATCTACAAAATGGAGATGAAGGCATTTACTGTAATTTAAAACAATTTGGGATGCAAAGCCTGTACAAAAAAACCCCAAAAAACTAAGCCTTGCAGTTTTGCATCACTGACAAGTCCACTGTTTCCAGTTCTCTGGGGGGGGGAGGGGGGGGAAGGTTCCCTAGTCTAGTTAGAAAATCATGCTGCATCTCTGGGCCTGAACACACTACTCATCTTTGCTCGTCATCCTGTGACTACTACATTCTATTTAATATTTCATTAATGACTTGGATGATGGATTAGAATGTATACTTGTAAAATCAGCATGAGGAGAGAAGGTGCAAGCAGGCTGAGAGACAGGATCAGAATCCAAAATGAACCCGATAAATTGGAGAGAGTGCTTTAAATCAACAGGATGCAGCTCAATAAAGACAAGCTCAAAGTGTTACATGGAGTAACGAGAAATCGAAAACAGAAATACAAAATGGGAAGCAACAAGTGATGCAGCCAGGCACCAGAAAAAAAGATGAGGCCTGGGTCTGTAATACAAAAAGGATACACATCAACCACATGAGAATGCAGACAAAACAGCAAGCCTCAACTTAAGTACATTAATCCCCTGCCACACACCACTTAAGAGTTATTTCTTCCCCACTTGGGTGAGGCCTAGATACGTAGCCAGTTTTACATGGAGTACTTCAAAGAGCAAGCAGATTAACTTGACAAAATTCAGAGGAAAACAAGAGGACTAATCAGAGAGGGGGAAGATGCAGTTTATTTAGAGTGGGGCTAGAGATTATGATAATCCTAATCAAAAGAATGGTGAAACATAGATATTGTCTGGGTATGGCTGTTACAGCAGCTTTTTAATTGGAAGCTTTTAAGAAAAAGGTCAGTTAGGGATCACATAGGTACACTTGTCTGAGCATGTCTAAAACATGGTTTGATTACCTATGGTGGTCTCTTTCTGCCCCAGATCCTAAACTGGAAATTTCACGTTTTTATCATGTACTGAAAATTGTGTGCTTTAATTTTATTTTGGGATTATTTCAACTTTTGAGAAACACCATTTATTTAGAGCAAGAAAAGCAACAAAAACAGGGAAACATAGGTTGAATCTTTACATAATACTGAGATAGTGACCAATGAAATTGTAACAGCAAAATAAGCAGGCAAGGAAAAGCTAAATAAACCTAGATGTAGAAATCAATGCCAACAGAGCCTGCTAAGTAGGACCTGGCAGATTACACTGGCACACACAAGAGGACTCTGGTCCGTTTGGTGTTTGTTCATTCTTTCCCTCACTCTTGCCCTCCATCCAGAAAGCATTCAGCCCTTGAATTTCAAGTGCCAGAGTATACCAGCCCCTTTTCTGATTGCTGCTTCTTTGTTTAATTTACAAGCTCTTAGCAGCAAGCACCTTGTTTCATATTATGCTACAAAACACCCACCACTGTGCTGATGTTCTAACAAAGACAGACAAGACAATGGCATTTCAAAAGCCTGATTAAGAAAAGCCATTACTCATCTCCAGAGTCTCATACAGTTTCCTTTGGGAAGATAAATAGTGCCACAAATATAGGTCTTTGTGAATAAGGCACTGAGATGATAAGAACTTAATTTCTACAGGAGAAAAGATATACATTTAAGTTATAACTGCTTTTATTCTTGTGTGAGCTTCCAGCCAGAATTTAGCTGCAATATCACTAAGCAAAAATAAAAAAGGTAAGGTATTGTTTAAGTCATGTTACAACATATGGCAGCTATAAATTACTGAAGACAGACTTTTGTCAGTAACCACCATGTGATAGGGGGGTATGTAGTTCATGAAGAAGTCTACAAGTCAATAAGTATTTTGAGTGATGTGGAACTGTCCAGTCTAACTAACCTTTTTTATTACATGAATCCTCTCAGCTATAGTAGCGTCTTGACCAAGCCCATCTCAAACAGCTAAAACAAAGGCTTGCATTGGAAGGAAACTCAACAAAAAACACAGTTCATGAGTTTCTAAAGGCTCATGAAGACGTGATTCCCCTTAAAAATTTACTGGTATTACTGGAAGTTAAACACGTACATCCAGAGGAGAAAAGGACTTTGCGTGTATAATCAGCAAAAGTAATGGATGTTCAAAAAGACAAAGAGATGAACCCTGTTTGCTAAAGGGAGAGAGGGGAAGTTATTTCACATTTATGCTATTGAAATATTCTGCCTTCTGGTTTTAAGAAGACAACCCATCTGGATTTTTGAGCATTTCACAGTATCAGACAAATACGTACGGTAAATAAATGCTCCATTTGAAGTGACTCCAGTATGTTTTACCTTGTTTGTAGTCCTAAAATTCCATTGGGAAAAAGTTTGCAGAGTAAATATACTTTTTTTCAGACAGTTGGTTTTTTACCTCTTCCTTTAACTTAAGAAGGTAGCCATATACAGAAATTCCCATAGGCACCACATGTAGCAGTGTGACTACTGTGACAGCCTTCACATACTACATGACACAGTTGACATCTGTTCTTCTGACAAGCTCCTAGAACATATCATTCCATCACATAGAAAAATTTTTCAGTCCAAACAGCCCTATCACCTTTCCCATTCAAACCTGGGAAGCTATGCAACAGACTCTATTCCCAGCTGCAGAAAATGGGCTACTCTGGAAAACCCTCTAACAAACAACATCAAACATTGGATATGAGAGAATCCATGAGGGAAGTCAGGCTGAATTCCTGCATTCTGACGGGACAAAAGCAGTGATTCCCATCTCTTCAGTGGGATTCAAGAAGTCATCGTAGAGCTCTCCAGTGGCGGATTGCTTTACTTAAAAAAGACAACAAATGCCACCACAAGGCTGTTGTGCTTGACTTTGCCAAAACCTTCAGAAACAGAAATCACAGTTGACAGTCAAGACTGTTCCCATATTAAGACCTATAAAAAGAAATTAGAATTCCTTAGGGGAAATCCTTTCCTAAACAATTAAATCTCAATTAGCAATGCCTCTTGCATTTTAAAAGACTTATCCAAAGAGTTAGAAATGCCTACTGGCTACCTGGTTACTCAATCAGAAATGTCAAAATAAACATCTGCAGATTTAAGTTCCTTTTACTCAGAGGAAAACAATATTCAAAAACTAATTACAATTCTAGTGTGCCTTATACTGTCAAAGACCAACAAGATCTAGAAATATAGATTCCCTGATGTCAGAAAATATGTGGAAAGCTGTTACAACAGATGGGTTATCATAAAGATTCCTTTTAAAAAGAAAAAGAAAAGTTAACCACTCTCAAGCACACACTTCATCTTGGTGTCCATCTAACCAAACATAATTTCTACTTTTTTCTTTTTCCCCTGAAAGGAAATAAAGGTCTCAGATCATC
>NW_010315741.1:56445-64676 GCF_000700745.2 Antrostomus carolinensis
ATTAATTAACTGTATAAACTGCCAGCATGTGGAGCAGGTGGCTGGACATTTCCTAACAGAACAGCATAAAGCCTGTGTTTACATTTACTTCCATAAAATATTACAAAATGCAGAGACCGAAAAACAACAGAACAGCATGGATCTGCTCCATCCAGCACTGATTTCTCTAGACATGTTAAGCAGCCAGGAAGGGGTGTGGGGGGGAATTTAAGTTGTTTTTTTCTAGTAGGAAACATGGAAAATGATATTAATGTTCAGGAAGAGGATCTCCCACAAAGTAAAAATTGCATTCTACTCATCGGGCTTATGTCAGGATTGTAGATTTGAATGACAAAAGAGACACACAGCTGCTACTTTTTATTCTGATGAGGTTTGTGAAGCACAGCCAAGACAGAATGAGCCCTGTCCTCAACACCATTGCTAAGAAAGGCTTATTTGTTCTCTTCTCTACAGAAATCCACCGAGATGTCTCTGGAGGTGGGAAAACCTTGACTATTTTCCCTAATTAACTCTGGGATTTTGGTAGGTTTGACAGTCAGATGAAACAAAAAGAGCATTTAATATCCAAATCTACAACTCCTTCCAGCTATACTGCATCTCTTAGTAGTCATTCCATGTCTGTCTGTTACTTGTTTCTCAGGTGACAGTGTCATGGACCACTGCACCACCAAAAATCTTGATATGGGAGGAATGGAAGGATTAATTTTTTTCTAGGTTCCCCATTGTCCTTGAAGACATCTCTCAAACTGCTTTGCTCTGTGTTACCTGCTGTGGCCTCTCTATACAAATTTGTTCTGCTGTAGTCAGCTTGCCAATATCTGTACAGGCTATTTATTTATTTATTTATGCACCACAGAAACAGTGCTGGAATTTAGCTTCCCAGAATAATTTTACAGGCATGCTAATCTGGAGAAAATTAGCTCTCAAAATGGAAGCTCTCAAAATTAATATTAAACTCCATAATGTACTTTCTACAACAAATTTTCTTTTGACAGATGTGGACATTCGGGCATGTCTGTATTCTGCATATTTAAAATGTAATGTCAATATGAACATCTCATGGAACTCTGATTTTTCTTAGCAATGCTCCCTATAATAGG
The DNA here is from genome assembly GCF_000700745.2 of Antrostomus carolinensis. Lineage (NCBI taxonomy): Eukaryota > Metazoa > Chordata > Aves > Caprimulgiformes > Caprimulgidae > Antrostomus > Antrostomus carolinensis. Next base: position 57,546 of record NW_010315741.1, read on the forward strand.
GAGTTAGTCTCAAAGTACCATATGGCTCAAGGGAATTACCTTATTCAGACCCATTCAGGTATTAGCAAATACAAAATAGAGGTGCCTTAACTCTTTGTGGATCTAACTCAGTAATAATTTATTGATAAAGACATCAAGTATATAATTTACAACCAACACAGTAATAATGTTTGAGACCCTACTAGAAAAAACTCTGAAATACTCTTTAACTTGTATAAAACTATTAATATGTTTATTGTATACTATTTTGGTACAAAAATTTTCTTAGTCTTCAGGCATCCCAGTCCTTTCCCAGGTTTCAGGTTGAAAATTAATTGAGGTTTCTTTTTTATACCTGCAGCTAGATATGCCATACAGTGATTCAAGACAAATAGTGAGGAATATTTAATTAACTGAAGCTACAGGAGGAGTTTCAGGTAGGCAGAATGTAATTACCTGAACTAGAACTTACTCTCAAAATTATGATTAATTCCTGCAGAAAATAGTAGAGAGTTTTAAAGACAATAAATCACCAGAATCTGAACTTTACATCGCATCTGAAAGATGGTACCTCCTGTGATTTGTTTCTTCCAGCAAATTAAGAGACTGTTTGGGTCAATGGCTGTGTATGCATACAGACGTGTGCACATGTGCACAAAAGGAGAAGAAAAGAAGGGGTATCGTTACCTACTTCAGAATAAAGGATCACCACTTAAAAAACAGCTGATATCACTTGTGATTTTCCCCAGAGTCTCAATGAATTTTTAAATTAGTGTGACTTTTTCTTTATTCTAAGAAATATTGTGTGAAACCAAAAAGCTACACAGAGACATTCCTATCATTAATTTTCAAGAAAATGCAATCCTCATCCATCTCGAGTTATATCCACCACATTTTTCTATTACAGTGACATCAGTTTCTAATATCCTTTCAAGCCCTAATGAGCAATACTATTTACTTGTTTCTTAAAATATTTTTCTGGTAAATCCCAATAACCCCAAGATTCCTCTTTGAACCCTCACAATCCTCTCATATATATCATTGACACCAATGAAGAGATATCTGATCAGACAGATTCTGTATAACACAAGATCCACATTTACCCTTTCAGTTAAATTGAAACAGAGCCTTCCATAGCTTCTGAATTTATGCAAGCACACAACTTGCATAAGGAGAACTACATTAATTTAATCAAGCAAAACTGATCATATATGTGCATTGAGAGACTGGCTTCTGCCACAACATTTTCTGTGCTCCACGCCATGCAATGAGGACGAGCTGCAATCAACATCTTAGGAAAATACAAATCATGAGCCTAAAAATGTGTTCCTTTTACTAAGTATTGTGTCATAAATTTTCTATTTTTTGGTAGTGTTTCTTGCTTGTACTAATGAAGTATTCAGAATAGACTTAAGTTTGCATGTCACCAAGTCTGTTATTAACTTTGTTATACACTTCTTGAAGTTTCAGTTTTTCCATACATAAGTTAGTATGTTTGTATTCTAATTGATCATTTTCATTATACTCTCACGAGCAGCAAAGTCTCTCAACTTTCCAATATTTCAAAATCACTTGAGCTGTGACACTTCTTTTGAGGTAGCTAAACTCTACTGAGCTAGGTACTGTCTACTAAGCACCCTGCAGGCATGTCATGATAAAGGGGTTTGATGCTCAGCTACTAAATAATTAGAAGGTAAAACCCAAATGGAAATTAACTTCAGTTCAATCGGTCTTTATCATTCTGCAGTTATATCTAGAAAGTTGTCAGATGCTGATTAACTAGGGCTGTTCGGAACTGTTTTGATGAGGTAGTCAGAACTTGGGGAGGACTAAAAAAATAAATAGATTCTTTTGTGAAAAGAAGTGGAAAAAAATGAATAAAAGCTGCTAACATGACAGTTTTGGACATGTGTCTTCTGGAATTAATGAGCGTTATTACTAGCATTTTATTTAGAAGATGAAAATTAAGTAGTAAGTCAGTCTGTCAACAGCAATAAGATAAAACCAGAAAGTGTTTAACTTCTTACAGCAGAACCGTACAAGGGTACACTATAAGCTTGAGCTTGTTAATAGCTTGCTTTTTCTGTACCTGAAATAAAAGACAGACAGATAATTCATCTCTGACGAACCTGCAAAATCTTCTTAATCAGAAAAAGCCAAGTGGATGAATTAAGCAATTTAGACAACTGTATGGAACCCTACTCCTATTATTAGCTATCATTATTACTGTTCTTCAGAGCTAAGAAATTGGAATATTAAAAAAATATATATAGCCACAAAGAAATGACAGAGTTATCTTAATGTTTATTTTAAATAAAACCTAGAAAGCATAAATAGATAGACAACTATTCATATCACTGTGGAAGTAGCTGGGCAGAGTGTCTGATGTGTTTTTCTCTAAATGTGATATAAAGGATTACTTTTACACAATTCTTGTCCTACAATGCTACAAGAAAACCTTTCATATTTCTTTCATATCCTGTTGGAGAAAGCTACAAAAGCTGCAGCAAAACTAAGAGATAGAAATGTTAAATATCTTTCTGGTAACTGAACACAAGTAATAAAACTGATGAAGTTGGGCTATGAAGAAAGAGTGAACATATATATCGTTAATTTGACTAACTTTAGAGCAACTTAATACCAAACAGTAGAATTTTTTTTTTCTTCCACAGATTTAGGATATGAGCCATTTTACATCAAAATCAATTACAAAATCTCACTGAATTCAACCAAATAGAATCAATTCTGTAATTCTGTCCAACTTTAATGGCAGTTATAGCTATAAAACAGGTGTCTAAGGAGGTTTTATTGATTAAGGTCAGAAAGTAAAAGAGCTTCAAAAACAGATGTCCAGCACAGAGAAAAGTCAAGAAAGATCTCTAGGTTGAATATGAGGAGGTGGATCATAGTTTAAAACAATCAATCCTTCCTGCCCCTCCATGGATCAGCCCATGCATACTGTATGATAACAGAGACAACAATCCCAAAATAAAGCTTATCTGACTTCAAAATTTCTTCCCTGGAAAGAATCCACATCTTGCACTCTGTAACGGTACTTGTCAGTGTCCCCATGAAGTGCCACGTAACCTCTCCCAGGCTCAGGGAGGGTAGGACTCTGAACCTGCAAAGAAACACTCATACATATGCCCTCTCTCTACTCCAGCGCTCTAACAGATGCAGTATTTTTCCCCACAGGCAGGTTATTTCTCATCACCTTAAATAAATCACTTATTCCTTGTCTTTGTACCTTTGAATATTAGTTCTTCAAACTCCTGCTTTGCTTCTCTTACCTGCCAAAGTCCTTTTCATTTCATTAGAATTGTTTGGACTCCAAGTCTGTTTCTAAAGGATAGATTTTAGTTTTGATAAACTATTGTATCTTACCTCTTGAACACATTACAGAGGCTCTCGCCTTTCTCCATTTTTTTTCTTTTATATTCTGGGGTGTGCACGCTGTTGCCTCTGTGATGCTAAGGAGGTGGTCTTTATATGCCTCCATGCTGAGTCCAGGGATTTCATTTCCTAACCTTTTTCTTTCAGACAGTTTCTAACTTCTTTTTAATATTTTTTTTCTTCTTGCAGGCTAATATTGCTCTTTTTAGCCCTTGGTGTGATACCTCTGAATAACGTTTGACTTACTGACCTCACGCCATTTTCCCTCATCTCCTCACAGATACTGAGAACTACAGAAACTTATCCAGTTACACACCTGGCATTTTTAGCTCTATCACTGTATTTAACTGATTTAGTAATTCTGCAAAATAATTACTTCCACAAAGAAGTTATGTTCTTCATTTTGTGGAGTAGGTACTACTATTAGGAGTAGTAGTACCCATGGCAAAATCCTGAGGAGCTGTGGAGGCCTCAGGTGCAGTTTCTAACCACAGCTCTTCTCAAAGTTCTTTATGGGGCCAGCTTGTCTGCATAAGAGCATTATTTGGGTATCTAAAGTGCTTTGGAGAATGCTGGCTATTGTTTACTTGCTTCACACCATGGCCACAGAGCTGCACCTGTGTCTTATGGGAGGGAGGACCCCAATGGTGGGGTCCCAGATGTGGACAGGAAGATGGCAGCTCGGTGGCCCAGGGCTCCTGTTTCTTAGGCAGCAACTGCCTCCTGCGGAGTGCCCTGGGTCAGCCTCGGTTGCAGGGGATCCGTCATGAGGAGAGGCCACTGCTGCCCTGCTCCGGACATGGCTGGTTCCAACCGGTTCTGCAGCAGCTTCCCCCTGCACAGGGCCCAGCCCAGCCCCTCAGATGAATGCGAGGAGGGAAGGTGTTGCTTTAACATACATAATGCTCCCAGTGTTTGCCTTTTGCTTTCTCTCTACTGAATCGTGACAGTCAGGATTAAAACATGTAATTATCAACCAGGTCAGCATCGAGGCAGGTGGCAGTCATTCTGCTAGGTTGAAGGAAGTGGAAAGTGGGGCTGCTGAGGCTAAATCTACAATTAAAATCAGTATATAAATGCTAAACTTCCATTTAAAAAACTGAGACAATCATTTATTATATTCCTAAATTTAATTCTCCATATAACTAATTGTTATAGTTGCAAAGAGAGTATGTTTTCAAGAGAAAGAGGCCCATGCAATCGGAGGGAACATGATCTGTATCATAATCTCTGTGAAAACATAATGAAACAGTATGAAGGTATCTATCTTATGACAGTTAAGTAATACACAAGTCTACTCATTTTCATTAGCTTCAGAGCTGCCTAGCCATTTGACAGTCATCTGACTTTCATTTCAATTTTATTGCATCAGGAAAGTGACTGGAGAAAGCTCTGAAAACACACAATAAGTAATAAAATAAAAGAAAAAATACATTTATTAAATCAAGTAATTTATGCAAGATGTTTAAGGCAGTTACTTATGGTGTTTGCATTTTAAAAAGGTTAAATTAAATTAACCATTAATTTATACCAGAGTTGCCCACGACAATTGTCTTAGAAATCTAATCTAAACTGACTGATATAAAGCATGAATTTGCTTAAGTCCCCTCAATCACTCTTCTACTGGACATAAATCAAGTGCAATGAAGGAGGAAGCTCATTTTTGGATGATTCGTGTATCTGGTAGAAGGACTTTTTGCAGTTAGGGTTATTATTATTATTTAGGCAGGATCAGTAGGCTGAACACAAACTGTGCTTTCTTATTGTTTTCTTGGGTGAATTTACAGAAAGCAAAAGAAAATTGGTTTAGTCCTATGTAGCAGAATTGTGCTCATACAATTTTTAAATGGCTCAATTGAAATGCCTACAAGCTTCACTGCTGCCCACATGAAATTAAAATTGTTCAATACACTTATACCTCCATGTGCCCAATACATTATTCATACTGGAGAAAGATGAGGCAAGAGAGGGGAGACAACTGTACTCAGGAGAGCAGATTAAACAATCTCCTGATAAAAAATAAAACAGCAAAAGACTCCTAAGTACATTCAGTATTTTTATTGACCTCTCAAAATTTTAATTTTAGGTAGCAGAGTAAATTTTTTAAAAAATTTGTTGCTCTGGGACAAAACTGAAATTCCTTCTTCTATAAGCCACAAATGTAATTTGATCAATGTTTTCTATGGTATTTCTCAGAGATATTCAGACAGCTTTGTGACCCCTCAGCTGTGACCAGAAGACAGGGAATCACAGTAGATGCCAGACAATGTTTCCATTATGGAATATCCAACAACCCCAGATATATCCTAATATTTTACAGAAAACCTCCATTCTTCAAGACACAAATTATTGCACCTGAAATTAATCTCTCCCTTTGCTAGCTAATGGCATTTGAGGACCCATATCAAGCATCTACAGAATTTGGGGAAGATTATAGAGATGCTGGAAGCAGTGCAGCTGGCTTTACCATTCCAGCCATGGAGACTGCAGAGACACCACAGTCTATTTAGGGCCATTTCTTGTGCCACAAGACATACATGTGAAAAACATATGTGGTGTCCTGCTCCACTTCCTGTGCCCCATCTTGCACATCTAGGCTAGAGTTAAAAATTTCTCATGCTTCTGTTTGCCCACAGTGACCTTATTCTTGTAAACTATAAGAACTCCATTAGACATGGCAGGAAAGTTGTCACCTTTCTCAGCAAAGAAGCCAAAACTAGAATTAGGATGGAGAAAGAAGAATCCTCCAGATTACAAACTTTTAAGGCAGGTTCATGGAGACTGTAATGACCAGGCCAACTTGGATGCACTGAGAAACGCTCTGTTTGGTTGTAGAACAAAAAGGTACCAGGCTTTCAAAGTAACAAACAAGTTGTTCCAAGACAAGTAGAATGAACGATGTCACCTTTCCCCGTGGATTTCTGTGTTAAGTTCCACACTCTGGCAACAAAAATACCATTTACCACAGTTCGTGATGTAAGTTCCCCTTCGTATCTACTGCACACTCACCTTGGTACCCATTAGTCCTATTCCCTAGTCACAACTGCAATAGCTCCAGTGTACCCCATGCTTCTTCCCAGTCCTTCATCACCTTCCCTTCATACCCCACGATTCCTTTCCCTGGTTGCAAGCTGGGATGAGGTTGCATTGCTGTAGGTGTTTTGAAACTACACACCTATGCTAATTGACTAAACAATACATGTATGTTGAACAACGAAGTGTTAGGACAGACAGAACAAATACCCTACCTGGCTATTTTTTCACTGAGGATACAACAGGCTTCTACAAAGCCAATGATTTTCATTAAACTTGTAGAAAATTATCTTTCAGATCTTCAACCTTTTGTCCAAAATGGTTAAAACTTGCCAGCAGTTTCTAGAGATTTTGCTGCATGAGGCTGAATGCAGGGAAGGGTGGAACTCCCCTGACAGACAGTAAACTTTGTTTTTCCTTCAGCAAATAAGCTAAAATAATAATACCTGGAATGTGCCCGTGCTATTAAAGCTACCCTTGACAAACTGATCATGTACCTTTCTGAGACAGGAATGGCATCCATCACAACACTGAAGTCCTTGAGTGCAGCATATGCTAGGGGCCTTATCTTCCGTTCTTGGTTCTTATTCTTTAAAGTTCTCTGGGATAGCCTATACAAATGAAGAAGGAAAGAACATCTGAAGGACAATCACACCTGAAAGCAGGGTTTGGAAGAAAAAGCAAATAACAACATGGCACTAGTAGCCATGCTTGCATTAATCAGCA
>NW_010315741.1:64714-69681 GCF_000700745.2 Antrostomus carolinensis
TTAAATTTAGCCTGATAAGTTTATTTTTAGTTGCTGCAATTACTATAGTTTAAAAGCAGAGAAGTAGATTTAGGATTAAATGCAGTTCCTGGAATCAACCAGCATAAGCACAAAAGTGTTATTCCCATGGTTGTTACACCTGCTTGTAGACCTGAACCTCTACTACTGAGTCACTGGGAGCTTGATGGCTGATATAACCAGACAATTATTTGTCCCAGGAGCTGAGTAGGACTCACATTTGGTTTTCAGGTTTTTCTATAGTTGCAAAGTGAATTGCATAATGTGGGCTACTTTGCTCTGGGTCACAGCAGAACCCATATAGACTATCACTACTGGTTTGCCTTCGTGAAGTTGTTAGGTACAACGTGTTCGACTTGCTGCACTAGGGCAGCAACACTACTGCTGATGTACATTGTTCCTACTTCAATCCTGCAAACCAAATCCACTACTTCCCACAGTGCCAGCCTTCCTGCATATCACAAGCTGAGTGCTCTCCTCTTGGGTTGACAGAGAGCAGCTCAGCCAGACCTAACGAGCAATCTCCCACCCAAGCAGTCATGCTTCCCAACAGATGTAGGAAAGGCTCAGAATCCGCACTGGTAAAATTTCCAAGTACAACACATTCAATAATATTGAGATATGGTAGTTTCAAGCACCACACAAGATAAAAAGTTCAGCCCTGCAGCCCCTGATGAAAGGAAAAAAGAAGAGGTCTGGTGGGAGCCACTCAGATTCTCCCTGTTTCCAGTATCCTTCAGCCTTGTGTGGCATAAGTCATGAAATAAAGATATAAAACAATCTGAATAATTATCAGCTAGGGAAATTGCAGCCAGGGAAATTAACACAGACACTAGATATTTAAAGTACTTTCTTGCTCATCTTATTTTTCCTGATACACCCTTCCCAAAGCATATCATTTCCCAGACAGCTTCAGAATACAGTACAAGTTAATGGTCTACACAGATATTCTGTCCTATGTCAAGCTGAAAGGACAAATTCTTCTCTCAGATACATGGGCAAGCATCTAAGGTCCCATTTAGACTAGTAGAACTGTGTTGCATGTTGCCACACGAAGAAAGTTCTAAACGGTCTTTCAGGATCCAACAAAACCTTCTTGCTTTGAATAACTAATTACTAGGTTTCCCAAGGAACACAATTCCCATTCCTTGGGCTTTCTGTGAAATACCTGTACTATTGAACACCATTTATGAGCTGCCTAAAAAGCACAAAACCCTGTTTACTGACAAAGACCTTCACATTAATTTTCTAATTCAACATTTTCTAAACAAGCTAATTAATTAAGTTCAGCTCTTACCATTCTAATTGAACAGCAAAATAGGCCAGTTAATCCATTTACAAAGAGTACATGAGAGTGAGGACTTGAACTTCCTTTCAACTTTCCAAGAGTTTACTCCAAATGTTAACATTCAGACTAATACAAGTTATATTTATTCACTGATTTATACTGATAAGCCTCAGGATGGTGGTCAAATTTGTGCCTTCAGTTCATTTAAAAAAAAACAAAACACCACCATAAAATAAAGTGCAGGGGCTTTATTTAAACTGATTTAACATTACTATAACCAGCAACTCTCAACATTAATTCAGCAATTAATCCACCTAATCTCAAATGAGACAAATATTAAATGCAAACTTTATCTTTTGGGCAGAGCAAAACTGAATATACTCAAGTTATGCCTTGATTTTGCAAATATAAATCTGTCTGTATGCAATTGAATATGCAAGATCTTTATGATGCAAACTTCGTAAATGTGTGCAAAAGTTCTATCGCATCTATAAATACTTGTGTACAAAAAGTCTATATTAGGATACAGACAAGCTTGATATGCTTAAACAGAAGAAAATAGGAACTTAGAATTGCAGTTTGTTACTTATCATTCCTCAAAGTTCAGTAATTTAGCACTAGCTTCTGAGCTTGACCTGGATTTAATTCTGTATCAACACTCACCATGGACGAAACTGGCCCATATTTATTTATTGATTTGTGAGAGTTTTCTTTTTTAATTAAAAAATTATCCTGACTAAATAAATGCACATTGTCAAAAGGACAGTTTGGTACTGGGGAAAAAAAGTGTATACATTCTATAATTTGTGGAGTTTCTGACACAAGAATCTAAACACTAATTGCATTTCATTTGGAATGTGTAAAGCACTGAGATAGATGATACTGCATTACAACTAATAATAAATACGCTTTTTGAAAGCAAAGATATAATTCAGCAATGATTCTAGATCTTTTCCCTTAAAGAGTCTCTAGAGATTACACACACATTTTATATACATGTATGCATACACCTCCTTATAAATAAGCGTATAACCAACATCACACTTTGCCAAACCCCCTTGCACTCCCATTAGAACATAAAGTGAATGAAAAAGATAACATTGTTAGAATTAAATATGTAATATTTCAAAAGCAATCTACTTGCTTCTAGGCTAAAAATATCAAGGAGACTAAATTAATTGGAGCTTTAAACTTAAGAAGATTTCATGCCCCTGGTTTGTCTATTCTTTGCTATTCAGTAAGGCAAAAGCAATGAGATTAAAGCTTTTGAAAAAGAAAGTGCTAATTTGTTTATACTATATTTTGGCAATAACCCAAGTGGGGGGGAAAAATAAGCTCCAAATCAAGTAACTGAAAATTAGGTTTCATAATGCATAAATAAAAAAAGAACTCAATTGTTTTCTTAATAGTCAGAAATTCTCTGAGGTTCAGGCTATCCTTGATCTGTTCCCTTGTGATACTTCCCAGAAGAAAGCCCATCCAAAGTTCCAAATTAATATGAAGCATTCACTTCTATTTGGCAACTGTGAATTATTCATTTGCAGTAGATCTCACTACAGAGGATTACAAGGTAATTACTATCCCAGAGGTATTCCTTGTACTGTAGTTGGGATGAAGTATACTGTAGTTGAGATGATGCACCTGTGTCAAAGTAATATTTTTAAAAGCACACACCTGAACCACTCTTCAGGTGTATTTCTGTACTGACGGATCACAGATCAGATGACCTGTAAGTTTTTGCCATCTTGGACATCTCAATGGCACTAAAATATTGAGTTGAAATAAGATGCCAGAATTAAACAACATCCAGCCCAGACTTCCAATGGGCCAACAATTAGCGAGGGTAAAATCCTGAGTCTCCAAAGATTCACTTCTTTAATCTCTCACATAGCTACCAGGACTTGATCAAACTGGATGTGCTGTTCAACACTGCTGGTGTGCAGACTTAACTTTTCCTGGTAATATCATCCTTCCTGTCATAAGTATCACAGCATCTCACTCATCCTGGAAGTTCTAAGTATTTACGCAGTTTTTCATGAAACATGCAAACAGCTTTTACCCTCAGTCTTCAGAAAGGAGCTCATGGTAGTGGCAGAAGGACAGGGAGCAGCAGCTGCATCCACTAACTTCCTGACCCAGAAATCCAACCAAAAGAAGCTGTTTCTCTAACATACTTTTAATCTGTGCTTGCAGACACAGAATATTCTTCACCAAACATAACAATGCATCTATTTGCAAACAGGTTTTGAAAAAATAGTTACCACCTTCCCTATTTCAAAGGTCCTACTTTAATTATAAAGGAGAAAAAAATTAACATATTTTCTATCTTGAAACTGTGATTTCTATGCTTGCAGTACAGACAGGACAAAAACTTGTTGGGTTCCACTAAATCGCACCAAGAAAGAAAATGTCATGACGAATGTGTGACAGAAACCCTGAGAAATCATGTGTTATCCTGTTACGTCCAGAGGCAGGGGTTCTCTGAGCAAAACCAAGCCTCCAACAAACCAGACCACTGGTTCTTCTAGAGACACACACCAGAAAGTACAGCTGTCATTGTTGACAGGGAAAAGACATGTGCATGTGTGCAAGTTATTTTGTGAATGGAACAGGGGAAGAAAGGAGCAGCAGGCTTACACAGCCTGCAGATTTTGCCTGTAGTTCCAGCAGAACCATTGACCTTCTGGGTGATCCTGAGCTAATCCCCATTACCTCCACACCTCTGTTTGGTTTTTCATCCTTTCTTAACACTGAGGGAGCAGGGACTTTGAGTTTTGAGCTGTAAGCTTCAAGGGTGCCCTGCAGCAGTCCAGGAATGTAAAACAAAAGCTTCACATTACAAGTACAAAGTTACAGGTTTCTCTGCTGGATATAACCTTGGATGCCCCTTGGCACCGAGCAACTAGCCCAAACCCTCACTGAGGGCAAAAGGCAGACAAAATGCTCTTATTGTCTTTCTGGGTGAGCAAGATTGTGAAGTTCTATAACTAATCACCACAGTGTCACATGTTGATTACAATCAGCTATGGACAATTTTAGACTTAAATGGAGAATGACAGTGACAACCAAATGAGAACAGCAACATCTGAGGTAAGAAGACTTCGGATAATTAAAAGTTGCAGAAGTGAGAGCAGGACCAAATCCCTCTTCTATCTTATCTACTGGTTTCACCTCCAACTGTTGGTTAATCTTTTCCCTCCCGATACTAAAAGCTATCACCAGGTCCTGCAGTAGCAAGCATGTGAAGGGCATGATGCCTACTTGCTTAGTCAGCAAGGCTCTGTATAATAACACAAAGAAAAGCTGACATGCAAGGTTGCAATAATGAAGGGTAGTTAGGGAACACACAGAGGAATTCTCACATACCTAGCCAATTTTTAGTTGTCTCATAAGCAGAACAGCACACAGACTTCAGGACTTTCTATGAAGATGAATTCACTAGTACAAAAGAGCTTATAAACTAAGTTAAAAGTAAAGGAGAAGGAAGGGCGAGGCAGAAGGACAATATGATTATGTGGTCACTTGGGAAAAAATACATATGAATAGAAGATAATGCAGTAGGGTTTGGGGTTTTTTAAATGCAATAGTATTAACTTCAATTTTTAGTCTATAAGTAGCCAAGGTCAAAAGTCTCCTTGTGGGAACGTGCTCAAGAAGCAAT
>NW_010315741.1:69710-109327 GCF_000700745.2 Antrostomus carolinensis
CAGGCATGGAACTCCTGGCAAAGGAGACATGGAGCATGAAAAGGAAAATTGTAGTGAGCTGAACTCACTTTTAGTAGATCAGGCAGGTATAGGAGCACATGTCCAAGAAAGGGAAAGTAAAAAAAAAAAGAGAGAAAGAGAGATAGATTACTTCAACTACTGAGTATCTAAACTGAGGAAAGCTTAAAAAAAAAAAAAACAAAAAAAAACAAACAAAAAAAACCTACAGTTCTGATTTGAAGAAAAACAAGGCACTGGGTACACTCATATGCCAGGTCATAGGTTTTTTTCAGACTTAGTTTTAAAATTGAAGTTAACACATCTTAGTGTTTAAAAAGTCATTAGAAATAAATATCTGAAAGGCATAAACCTATCAAAAAAAACCAACAACCCTGAGAAAGCAGCAGATTGAAAAAAATACCAATATCAAGCCATGGACAGTGTGGCAATAAGGTACAGGGAAAATATTCCAGCTCAGGTAATCCAAAGAGTAAGTAACTTTGATTTCCTTTTAGATGCTCTTGCCTAGAGTTTCTGAGGCTCATCAACCTCATTGCTGACAGCTCCTTTCGCAAAAGCCAAATCCCAGCCCTTGCAAAAAGCATCCTTTTCTGTAAACGAAAGAGCTGCAGGTCCTTCTCCTCTTCATATCCCTGTGGCCATACCTATCTGTATTTGACCACTCCACCACAGGACTAGCACTTTCAAAACTTAGATTTATACAAGTCATACAAAAAGAAGTGTGATGCTCATGGGCCAACAATGACTTATATTGATCCATGACTTACAGTACAAACAAGGAAGCACTCCAGAGGTAACACATTTCTAAACAAAGACAAATAGTCACATACTACGTGTGTTTAACCAGAGAAGCTCACTTTGTCACAAAGACCCCTTCCGTGAGAAGGCCACAAAACTGCAAACCAGAGAGAGAAAAGTAAATGCTGAGAAATCAGTGTGTGAAAGTCTGGTAAGTTCCAGACTAGTATTCCTGTTGAACCAGCAAGAAATTATAAAGTCAGGACACCAAGAGTCTGCCAAAGGCCACTGCCACACACTGGCATAAACAACTGGTGATATATTTGTCCACTCCCAACAAGGCAGTGGCTTGCTCTACACAGACAGAGACTACAGGACTGTACTTACACCTGGTGGAACACAGGAACCTCTCAAGGACTTTCTGAACACCTACCTACACACCTATCTACTTGCACATCAGTATAACCCTCCTTCCTCCCCCAACACTCAAGGAGCACCTGGTGTTGGCCAAGACAAGTCTACTGTCTCTCATTAAGGCATATATCACCCATTCCCTAAGCCACTGCTACCTATGGATTTATGAGTGGGTGAAGGTGCGTGTATGCGTTGCGCTCCATCACCAAGATGGGGAAAGAAAAATGAGGGAAGTTTGTGAAAACCCATTTTGGCCTTTTAGGTCATGATTTGGAGACACTGATGGAGAACGAAAGCACTTACTTTGTCTCTATTGGCCTGAGGTTTTCGGTGAACATTGAACTGTGTTTGCTTCAGTCTTGACAAAAACCAAAATATTATATTGAGCAGCCCCAAAATGGAAAGCGTCCACTGAATTTTTAAAAGTTTATGTGAAAATAAAATCAATTTAAATGTATATAATGAGGATACTATCTAATCAGCAGCCCAGTTAAAGATGGCACACTGCCAGTGACCATCTAGGCTGTATGATAGACATAAACTGCCTCTTGGTGCTTCAGAGAGTGTCCTGGTGAAACCACCACAGAGAGACAGAGTCCAGTGCTACAATCTGCTGTCACTCTCTGACAGGCATCTCAGCAAACAAAATTACACATCAGAAACAGGCACTGCTGAATGCCTCACTCTCCAGGCCAAATAATGAAAACTCTTCTGTTTAAGTGACAGTCCAGCACACACCCAAAACATTGCTTTTCTTTCCCACCTCTGGTTATACATCTTTTCCATCCTGCTTTTATTCTTGTTTATTTTGCAGCAATGTCCAGAGTCTACAGTACTTACAGTGCAAACACGTAACAGGAGACAGTTGAGTTTCCAGCCAAACTAAACAGCACATAAAAATGGAAGGTGTGTAAGCTTAAAAGCATAAGCTGAGAATGGAGATGCAGATGGTTCTTAAACGAAGACTTGCCCAAGGTCAGAGATGAAGTCTGATGGCAAAATTATTCTGTGCACTTTCCTTGGGATTAATCCAGTTCAGGGAGGGAATTTATATTTTTCTCCAAGGGCGGTGGGTAGGAAAACTACTGTGCTGAGATCAGATCAGAGTAATATACCATGCTTTTCCTCTACAGTGAACAGCATGCACAAAAACGCTCATCCAGAAAGCTAAATTTAAGGTCATGGACTTCAGCCAGCTTAAAGCTAAACACAGTTAAGATCTTGGCTGGAAAGAGGTTCAGTTCAGCTTGCAAATTGGTGCACAGCCATCCCCTGATTTCAGACCACCTGTACTTCTGCAACAACAATCCCTGTTCTCTGATACAAAAGGGAGTTGCATGCAGATGTATCAATAGGAATCACATTCATGTGTCGGGAAGGTCTAATTCGTTACTTTTCATAATCAATGGACTTCTTCCAGATTTTCATCTGCAAAATAAAATGAAAATTGCTGTTCAATTTCATTCCTTGATATCTTGCTGATTTTTCCCTCCCACTGAATAGCTAAATAATTTTCCAGATATATTAAGTTCACTTCCCTGAACTTTAACTTTTTAAAATATATTTTCTGTCCCTTTCTTCAGCTTCTAAGTGCCTGTGTAAAATTAAACTTGTCCACCCTCTCCAGTATTCATCACTTTTCCCAATTTAGCTGCCTCTAGGAATTTCCATTATTTCTCTTCCAGGTCAAAAACAAAGATATTTAGTAAGATCTGAAAGCTGCTCAACTAGATGTCTTTCCTATGTATCTACCACCAGATATCCTAGTTTTCAAACCATGTGACAACACCCTTCATAAACCAATCTGAAATAATTTTCAACTAAGCATTCACAAGGCATTCCATTTCCTGTAACTACTCCCCTGTGAAGTTCATAGGCATGTAGAGACTAAAAAGGATATCCAAATACAAAGGATAACTTACATCCAAAGTTAAAATTATGGACAGCATATGGCAAGATTCAGAGTGCGACACTTTCCTCCATCCCCTTCAGAGCATCTCCTCTGAGCTCCCTCTCTGAAGCCAAAGGACTTTCTTCACCTGATCCTCACTTGTGGAAGCACAGGTTTCACAGCCTGAACAAACACTCCATCCTGAATAAGGAGCTTTCTCTCATCTACAACATAACAGGTGACATAACTTTTTGTCGCACACAAATAGCCCTTCACAGGTTTCTAACCTCTCTCTTCCCTCTCAGTAGATTTGCTCGTGATTTCCTGTAAGTGCAAGCTGTTAGCATTGTAAGTGACTTTTTATTGAATACATTAGAGTTGTAGAGAACGCATGTTTTACCCCTAGTGCCCACTGGAATCTGTATTATCTCACTTAGTAACCCATTTCTGCTTCTGTTCTTTAGAGTGCTTCAAATGATGAACATGAACATTTTCGTGTTTCTTTAAAAAACACAAGTATTTTCCTTAACAGTTCGGTCACTACGATTTCTGCTTTCGCATCAAAAAACTGCTGACATGCAATTTCAAAATGACTGGCACAATGCTTTTAAATTATAAACATCCTCTAAATAGATTATTTGCTGCCAAAGCACTTTATTAAACCTACCAACTCCTCCCTTTGATTACTAATTCAATGCTAATTTTGAAGGACAAGGTTATGAGGGTACATACGGCTCTTGCAGCATCTATTATTAAAAAAAACTATTATAAACTCAGGACCATAGCCATTTGTGAAGAATTAATGACAAAAGAAAGGCAAAACTCACAAAAACATATGACTATATGAAGGATAGCTTATTTTTTTCTTTCTTTTTTTTTTTTTTTTAACTGGAACACAGTAGACAGCATGATAAATTTTATATATTATATATGTATATATATGAAAATAACTTATTTGTTTCCATAAGGAACAGCAATATTTACCTTTTCGCATACAGTTAATATATGCATTGCCCACAGAATTTTATCTAGTGAACCACAAAAGACAGACATGTATTAGCAGCCACCCAAGGGTTTGTCACAAATTGGTCTTCATAAGGCAGGCTAC
The DNA here is from genome assembly GCF_000700745.2 of Antrostomus carolinensis. NCBI lineage: Eukaryota > Metazoa > Chordata > Aves > Caprimulgiformes > Caprimulgidae > Antrostomus > Antrostomus carolinensis. The sequence goes on from NW_010315741.1 coordinate 73,883, forward strand.
AAACTTTATGTATAAGCACATCTTTAAAATTTCTAGGTATAATTTCCTGGATTGTGGGCCCTGCATGTCGCCCTAATTAGAGGACACCAGAACCTCTCAGTCCAATTCTGGATTATAGTGGGTAAAGGAAAAGCAGCCTTAGTTCCTGCAGATCCTATTCTGCCTTCTTCCTTCCTTACAGATGCAAGGTCAGCTCATCAGCACCCTGGTACAGAGTACCACAGGACACAGGCTTAGCTGTAGCTCTATCTCTTTTTGGCTGTTATTACCTCCTAAAGACTGACCCTCAACCATCTGAGCATGCTGGACTCTGCACTGAGGGTCTGTGGCCAGAAGAGGTCTGTGTGTTATGTTGTGCTATCCCTCCTCAGACCTGCTGAGAGGAACAAGGCTTTTCAGATTGTGTGTCAGCAAGACAGCCAAGCCCAGAGGTTCAGGCACACTATTGAGCTGCTTACTACACCAACAAGCCCATAAATTACATCCCTTGTTGGAAAGGTCATGATGAACCCCATGAGGGGTTTCAGATGGTAAGAAAACCAATGATAATTTGCCCAGGACAGAACAGGACAAACACTCCCATCTCACTTGGCCTTACCTGCACCCAGCCAAACACCCCACTTAAAAACCAGATTGCAATAGTTTTGATGTAAAGACCAGCTGTTTCATGACCTTTGCTTCCTTGGTTTCTTCACACAATTTAAAATATAAAATGCAATGAAACATCTTTCTGGCTTATTATACTCAGGTAAGAACCCAATTTCATGAAATTAGAGTAAACCTCAAGAGCTTTAAAGTAATTCCAGAGGAACTATGCTGACCAGAATAACAGGGTGAGAAGTCAAGTACAACGGCATATTGAACAAGAAATTTTTTCTTCTTTCTAAAATCAGATTTTTAGTGGAACTTGTCTGCTCTGTTTATATGACTTATTTCTCCACTTTCCTCTGTAAGAAACATCTGTTCTGTCACTTTTCTTAAAAAGAAAATGACAGATATAGTGACTGCATACAAAACTTTTAACAAATACACACCTCTCTCTCTGAGAGCATATAAACCATAATTTGATTATGTCAAATAATATGCCTATAATTATAATTTAATCATCTTACAATAATTTCTTGGAGATTTCACTTTGAATTGCTTTTTTAACACTTGACGAAAAAAACTAATGTGTCAAACATATATGGGAACATAATTATACACCAATTAAAGTACAATTGCATGATGATTACTAGAAAATTTAGAGTAACTGACATAGTAAAGGCATTTTTCTCTTTTAATATGGTAGGTTAGGTGATTTATTTTATTTTAGTAATTCTACCATCTTGATTTTGGGGTTTTTTTCAAGCTTAATTTTACATGGAAACTTATTTGTAAAATATTTTCTGGAGACACTTTAGTTTCTTGGGCTGCATACCTCACATAAAGCAATGTTTGGGTCCCATCTTGTAATTTTATTGACAGGAACGTTAAACTAGCACTCAGTTTAACATGCCTGATCATTCAACGGGAAACATGAGCCTTCCTCTAGGATATAATTTATATTGAAAACACAATATTCAAATCTCTCTTGAAAGCAATTCACAGCTGCACATTTTGAAAAACATTGCAGTGTGAACCATCCTTTGTATTGGGTCCCAATTCTACAAAGCACTTGAAATGTGCTTAAGTCTCTTTGAAATAACCAAAAGACTGAGTCAGTCTCACTTTCTGAAGACCCCTATTGCTAATACAGTGAAATAAGTATGCTAGACACACTTTCACCAGTGTGATGCAGTTTTCCCTTTTTCTTTTATTATTTATCTTTTTTTACAGAGAACATTTGTATTGAGCTACAATAGTTTTGTCATTCTTCCTGGCTCTGGCTGTTTCTAACTCTGTCTTAACACAGCCCATAAGTATCTGTACCACATTAAAAATGCAATAGCTGCATCTGGAAGAGGTTGCATTTTCTAATACGTGTGAATTGCACAATGGACCAGATATCCAACCTTGGGCTATGAGTTGGAGATGTATTTTTTTGCAGCTAAGCCTTTTTGTATTCACAGTGTAAATGGAAATTGGTATTTGTTCACATAACAATTGGATTAAAATTCTAGATGCTACTCATCTGTGTGCACAAATCTGGTAACAGGCATGAATATGCAATTTTTTAATTATGTACACTTTTTAAAAGACTAGCCCATAACATCTCAACCATTTTCCTCACTGTCTTTAATCAAGTGCCTTGTTTAGTACTTAAACACTATCCATATAACTACCAACAATGTAAAACTGAGAAAGCAGGAGAAAAGGATAAGAATATTGTGCAATAAGATATTGCACAAGAAATTAATTTAATAGATCTATGACAACACCAATCACTTGTGAATTAATGCGTAACCAACGAGTGATAAGTCCTTGAAGCAATTTGTCTTACAGGTATGCCCCAACAGGTAAATTAAGGTAGAAGAGAGAGGTTTACTAAGCGTTTGTTTACACTTTATAGAAAATAATGTTTATTTTAAGAATAATTCATTATGTACTATGCTTTAACTAGTCCATTCCTTCTTTAGACTTGGACGTTGCAAATGTTGTGACTGTCATTTAACAAGCCGTACTTATTATTTAAAATAGCATTTCTTCTATACCCCTCATTTCCAGAAGTATTGACAGAAGAGAAAAAGTTGAAAAAGGAGGACTAAAGACACTGACCTACAAGGAATGACTGATCTCCCAAAATGGATATAAAGATTATTAGCATGAAATATCTGAATAGACACATTTAACTTTTCAAAGGTGTCTTACAAGAGAGTATAATGGTCCAGGGGTTAGGGTCCAAGACTAGGACCTGAGGCAGCTGGCTTCAGCTAAGACATCTGTCATGGATGATCACTTCTGTGACTTTGCATGTGGAACTCGGAACTGAGTGTAGTGTGACTTAACTCAAAGATCAACTGCAGCTCAACAGCACACCAATTTTAACTGTAGCCCTTTAGCTGATGTGACAGGGAGCTCACAGCAAGTGACTCATCTGAGTGGGGACCCATGTGGCTTTTGCACTGGAATCCAAATTGAAGAAAGCCATACTAGTTTCAAGTTAGGTCAGACAGGTCTACGCATTGGAGCCTTGGTGTAAATGCAGCTCTCCTTCATTTTGGTTCCCATCTCTTCCTATAATGGCATTGAAAGGGTAAAAAGAATGCTCACAATCACTCAAACTACAGGAACAGAAAGAGGGGAGGAGTGAAAACGCATCACTTATGATGAGTCACTATGCAGATTGTCTCAGAAGTAGACACCTAAGAGAAGCAGAGAAGTCCAACCACCTACCAACAGTTTTCAACTAGTGCCACTACCATTATGGCTAACACACAGGAAAGACTGACCAGGAAAACATTTGGAAAAGCTCAGGTTGCTCTCCAGTGCATCTGATTTTTTATTTTTAAAACCAGAAAACACAAGAAAACATTGAAAACACAGAGCATGAGTGGAACAGTGACATCAGTCTGATTTTGCAAACAGCCTATAAGCAGAGGTCTCATCAGTAAGACATCCCCATCATTTCTGTGTGCATGATCTCAGAAGCCAGTGATGATACTTTACTGGCCATAATGATGTCTATTTCAGTGCTCATCAACAAAGGTAAGTTTGGAGAGGGAAGACCACACTCTGATGTTCTGGTGACTTCTTTTTCTGGCCATGGTCTGAACAAATGCCATACAGAAAGGATAAAAACATACAAAATATAGTCTACTCTCTTTTAACAAATTCTGCTTTCAAGATCTGGGTAAGAAAGAAGCAGACCACTGTCTTGCACACATAAGGTGAAAGCAAAATGGAGGCAGAAATCCAGCAATGGATGGCACAGGTCTCCTGAAAGATAATTCTTTTCAGCATTATTTGCATAGTGATTTGAACTCCTGGCATCGGAATACCTCACTGGATTTCACACTCTGCTTCCCCTGCTCTCCTTTATGCTTTTATTTTGGCATGCAACAGTCTCTGTTTAACATAATTGCAAACCATATACAGTACTGTGTATCAGTGCTGTAACACAGGAGACAGGAACAGAGACAGCTATTTGTCTCAGCAGCCTGAAAGCAAACCTGGTAGCAGCACCTCATTCACTGCCGTGAAAAAAAGAGCAAGAATGGTGCATCAGAGCCGTGCAGGTCTCTGCAGGATAGGCTGCCTCTTCTCCCAGGTGGCACTGCCTCTGATCCCCTGCCAGACAAAAGGTATTTATTTCATATGCATCTTTTACGGGAAGTAGGAGCTGTCAAATCCTTGGGAGAACATATAAGGCCTGAGATTTGAGCAGAAAGAGAAATCTGGGAATGAAAATATATTAGAAAGAACAATTTTAAAAAATGTATCTTTTAAAAGAGCTTACTGTATACATCAGATTGATTTACTACTGTGAAATAATGGGTGAGCTTACAGGTTTTCTTTGTTATGTAATTTCCTACAGCAACAAGACCTTTGTATTATAATTCTGCTGCTATTTGTGACAGATTGTAGTGTTTCAGATGTACTTTTTGAAATGCAGTGTCAGTATAAAATTAGTGTTTTGAGGCTCTGATCTAGGTAGGGACCTCACCTGTCAGGGGTGCTGGAAAGTCAAGACAAGAGTTAATAGGATTCTGCATGGTGATTTAAGAGGGTTCTGAATCAACTTGTGCTGCCTGAGATAATAACAGTACCTTTGAGATGAGACAGAAAGTATAAAGCCCTGAATTTAGATGGTTGGGACCACAGGGACACAAGGGTACAGAGATGAGAAGGAGGTCTTCAGTCATTTGCTTTTTCACTATATGTAAATCTTGTCATTCCTTTTTCTCCTCAAATGGTATATCCATAATTTAGATTTCTAAAGCCCAAACTTTAAATCTACAAAATGTACATTTAAATAGTGCAAATAAATTATGCAGAGGCTAGGGATGCATAGGTGTAAGTCCACAAGGAACCTTAGTGATGTTGTCTTGGCATTAACAAATCTTGGATTAGGAAAAGTGAAATTTCACCGGCTACCCAAAATTCAAACCTGTCATCACTCTATTTTCATTTCACTGAGTGCTGGTACAAAGGAATTTAGGACTGAATATTCTTCTTTGTCCTTGCTAGCCATAAACCCTCCCATTGGTTTTACATTCTTCTCTCTTTATCTTAATTTTATCTCATTTAATATTAATTCATATCCTCTGTAAATATGCAGAGCCAGAGACATCTAGAAATTAAGGCAGTCAGTGGTCCCTGGAGCATACCTTGGCTGCCCTGGAAAAGGGGTAGAAAATGTCTCTAAAGGATGTTGGAAGAAGGCAGATTTAACCCCTCATTCACATAAGAGCAATTTCCAAGGAGCAGGAGGCTGCAGCTACTGAGGAGATAAAAAAAAAAAAAAAAAAAAAAAAAGCTTTGCAAATGTCTTCCTGTTTTGTTGAGAAACAAGATTCAACCTTCCATCTGTAACTGTCCCTCTTTTGTACTTCTGACCAAGCAGAAAGAATAATTCATAGTCATGTAGGGCAAATAAATGTTAGAGCATCCTCAAAATTGGTGTCCGTAACAAAAACACTTTCCTACAATATTCCTAGTCACCTGATAAAGTAGTTGCTACAGTTTAACATCTCACTGACCCACAGGAAAAAGTGATTGGAGGATACATAAACGAGTCAAGGTCATCAATCTAGTATGGAAAAGCCATCTAAGTAAGATAAATTATCCCAGGCACAGATCTGTTCTACCACATACATTATTACAGGCATCCATCCTAGCTAGACTTATATCTAATTAAAGCAAAAATTAAGTGCATAACAAATACGACATTGTGCTGGACAGGTCATCCTCACAGCCCAGTGCTCTTTCTATCTGTCTGTGGTAGGAGAGGACACTGGTCAGGGAATGTCTGGGCACTCTCTCTTGGTGGTTTCCCTCACACCCCAGCAGCATCCACAGCTGTTACCATTGGGATGAAGGAGGTCACATTCCTTCCTGTTCCTGATGAACCCGTTGTCCATGAATGTGCAGAATGCCTCCCTGGTCCTACCTGTATAGCCTGCCCTGTGTCCTCCTCTCGTAACAAATTCCAGATGTGCACTAACCCCTGGGTAAGGAAGCAATTCCTTTAACTGCTTCAAGTAATAGTTTTAATACCCCTAGCACTGAAGTTTTACATTTGCTATATTCATCACCTCCTAGAGTTTGTAAATCTCAGCCCTAACCCCTCTCAGCCTCGTGCTGTTGAAAACAGATGTGCCAAACCAGTCTTCCTAGTGCCTCCTCCTACAGCAGCAGTTACAAGCCAAACACCAGTTCAGTTGCTGTTCCTCACACCTCTTAGCTCCATCCTGCCTGAGATGTGGACACCAGAATGGCATCAAAGTCATGTACCCACCACAGGTCTGCACAGGAGTGCAGTGATTTCCTCTGTCTTTTCCCACTATCTCTTCTGCTGAGCAGACACTGCATATCACCCATTTAAATTTACTGTCAATCTGAACAACTGTATGAAAATATTCCGTCTCCTTTCTTCTGCTTCCTAATTCTCTTTTCTCTTCAAAACACAAGTAAAACATCAGTTTTTACATCAGATCATAATACTCTTAAGCCAAACACAACACATATGGAAAACACATGAATCTTTCTAACTGGATTAGGACCATTTCCATGTTCACCATTAGATCTTTCCTTGCAAATGACTGTTTAACTGTAGCTTCTTTATGACCTACCTCCAGTGCTGTCAAGACAGATCTGTGTGAGCAGGCCCTAATGCAATTTCCATTCAGGTTCTAAAGGCAGAACAGATCATTAATTTTCATAAAAGCAAGCAAAGATTCAAACACCCAGAAGGGAAATGCTAAAGTGGATTCTCAATATTAGGCACATTATTTAAATACTAGCTAGAGTAAAGGCTTAAATGAGCTACACTGGCCACAATGTCATTACCAATACCTATGTTCATTAATTACACCTTCGTCTCATCCTTAAACTTTTTCATCAGATATGACCATTTTTAAAGCATTTTCATCTGAAAGACTATTCTCTGTTTCTCCCAATTGTAGAGATTATGAAATGGCATATGTAAGTAGTACAGTCCAAAAGCAGAACATAGTATCTTTCAAAAGTTTTCACTAAGTTATTAACAGTGATTAATGATTTTTGGATATGGAAGCCACTTTGGTTTTTAATTGTTATTTCAGTGCTCTACATATGCACATGCAAATCTGAATGTATGCTTTAAAGGAAGCAAAATAAAAAATGTTAAGTGCCACAGGTTTATACAACACAAAGAACTGAGACCGATTAACAATAAACAGGAAAAAATTCCAAGAGGAAAAAACTAAAATACATTTGTCAACTATAAAACTTCAAATTAGATTCATTATTAGGAAGACAGGTAACAACTGCATCCAATAAAATATGAAAAGAGTACATTGCCACAAACGTGGGTTGTGAGATGTTGCCATGTCAAGACGTGGTGGTTTCACTTGGCTAGCAGCCAAACACAGCTATTTGCTTGCTCACTCTCCCCCGCCCCAGGGGATAGGGGAGAGAATTCAGGGCAAGGATAAGGAGACTTGTAGGTTGAACAATTTAATAATAGTAAAAAAAGAAAACGTAAAATAATACTGATATTGAAATAGTAATTATAATAATAATAGTAATAAAATATGCAAATGAGTGATACACAGTATCAGGGAGAGCAAGAGAGGAAGAGACCCTCACTAATGTACTAGACATGATGTGATATGATATGGAACAGCCCACTGGCATTTCCAAATGCCAATTTAGCTTATTAATTTAAAAATTCCTCACCCCCTTAGATCTTGCACTTGTAGTTTAACAACACACAAAGTCCTTCACTTCCCGAGACAGAAATGCAAACACTGGTATGTTATCAGTGTCTGTCTCATAACAAATCCCAGGCTCAAAACAAAACACAGTGCTCTTCTAGGTACTAAAAAGAAACCCAGCTCTGTTCCAGATAAAAACCAGGACATAAGATGCAATAAATTATCAAAATGTGTCACAGCCTTTACTGAAAATCAAAATGCAGAAAATTAGCCACAATATAACCTTCTGAATCTTCTAGATCCTCATCAGTTTGTCCTTCAATCAAAGAAGGCTTCATAAACAAAGAAAGGTTTTCACTTTCCTGCAATCAAAGGAAACATTTTATTTCTCACTTGCAGCTTATCTGAACTCTGCAGGAATGACTATTGATAGAATGATGACCTAATGGTAGAAGCTAAGGTTCAAGTATCACTATCTCCTTTCTGCATGTAATCTGGCATTGCTATTAGGAAGAAGAAAGAGGCTGTACTTTTCCCATTCAAATATAGTGAAAATTCTTCATGCTTTAGTCATGAACCTACCTGTAATATTTACTGAAACAGCGTGCATGCCAAAGGATTAAAAGCCAGCAAAGATCTATCTATCAGTATCTTATTAACGTTAGATCCTTCCAGATTTCAGATTTTTTTTTTCTTTGGTGGATTTTTTTTTTTTTTAATTCTTGCTTCTCTGTAGGTTCTTAATATTGAAAACATAGTTTTAGCAACTACTAAAGAAAGCAATCTCACAATTCTGCAGGTTTGATGAATGAATAAGTCTTTGCATAGGTAGATACTAACAAGGGCAGTTTTAATAATCTTTTTCATTACTGTGTAATAAAGGCTCACAGCACTGTGGGGATTCATCTGACTCTACATCAGATTGCTGTTCATAGTGATTTTTTTTCTTTTGTCTATTTAGGCCCATTATCAATGCTTCTTCTCAGAACATCCCTACATAAAACAGATCCTTAGCACTCTTTCTGCTCTCAAATTTCTTCACCTGCTCTATATTGTTACTGTTCTCCCCCTTTTATTTCCTTGTTTCCTATTTTGTTATGTGCCTCCAATGTCAGAAGAAAATATTTTTTCTTTAGTCTTCCAACACTACACTTAGTGCCACCCTAATGCTCCCACCAGTATTCTGAGTACACCAAGAACATCTTTTCTCATGTTTTTTCATATTGGATCTCAGGAAGGATGTTGTTTCTCTCTCTGTGAATAAAAGCAGCATAATTTTTTTGCCTGACCTGCTGAAATCTGGACAACAACATGTCAGACATAAATAGTAAGTATGACCACAACTGAGTGCTTACTGCAAGCACAGATAAACCTTTGAAATTCTTTGGCAAACAGATTGTATTCCTATGGTACTTGGTAGATTTACATTCACCACAAATATATTCTAGTCACAATTAGTCATGTGACTTTCCCCATTCTTCCTGAAATATCTGCCTTTCACAGTAAGTTACGGTTTTAATAAATATAGAGGAAGATTTTACATTTCTGCATGGATACTCAGTAGAAATATTTAGCTGACGAGCTACAGAGGTCACACCTCATTGGTGTTTCAATATTTCTCTGTGCTATGTGAATATATTTACAACATTTTTTTCCTCTACTTTTCAGTTTTGGTTAATGCTTGTGTACCTATCTCAGACAATTTACACAAAAACCTATATATTTCAAACTAAGATTTGTGACAGCTATGTTACCATGTGCTTACCTATATGCATTTTTGAGCTAATTTAGGAACTACACATAACATACCTATTAATCCAATTTATACACCCTAACTAAGCCAGTGTTAAGGACAGTGTTTCTACAGTAATTAATATAACTACTAAAATATCTTCCTCATTATCAGCAAATGTCTTATGTTTTATTAACTTACACCAAAAATGTTGCTCTTCTTTGTCACTGAGAAAATGTTAAGAACTTGATTCTTTCTTTTTGATTAACAATTTCAGTTGTCAAAGGTGGTGGAGAATACCTTAATTTTTGTAATAGTTTAATTTTAGAGGTGTTATGAAATAAATTTTTGAAACCTTCAGTCCCTCTATAACAATAATCAGATTTTTTTAGGATTTTGTCTCATAATAGCATGCCAGAATTCTCTTACTCATATGAGACATCTGCTATTTACAGAAGAATAAAAAAATCCTTCTCTAAAGAAACCTAAAAAGAAACATTTCTGCATATGCAATATGAAATTCATTTAGATGTATGAAGAAAGGTATGGTTTTCCCTCCTGAAATAGAAATGACTCATACAGAAAAAATTCTCCAGAACTACTAGCATAATATTTTTTTCCCCAAATAATTATGGAACTGATTCACTCTTACACTACCCCAGTCCCAAAATACATTGAAATCAACTGACTTCAAAACTAGAATTATGCTGCAATGAATCAGTTTTTGTATATATTTAAAACAAACTATTTCCAGATATGTGTCCTTTTAATAGAAACACCTTCTATAATGCATGTGCTTCTGCACCTGAACATCAAACTCATACGTACCCTAACTAACCCTTAGAGATGCCCTTACCCACTTTTGTTTGTGCAAGACAGAAATTACAAAATATTGAAAAAAATTATATAAAACAATTAAAAGCAACAAATATATCTTTTCTCATCTTTGCTCACAATGGCCTGCAAGTTCTTCTCTGCTCTTGGCTTCACAAAGAGGAATAAAACCCTTTCCTGGAGGATCCCTTCCTTGGCCAAATAATGTGGAGTGCTCCAACTACATGTTCTCTTCAGTATCTTCCTAGTTGGATTTCCAAACTGGAAGACTCCTTATACTACGTATTATACAAACTATGGAAGTCTTTGTTATCTATATCTAGAGTGCTCAAAGGTGCAAGAACAAGACACCACCTTCTACAGCCATACTGTAGAGAGGCGATTGGACTGAAGTTGTACATTATCTAGAGGAGGTTGGACACAAAGCATCAGAGCCAAAACTACCGGACTCTAGTGCTACAACTGATTTTTCAGGGATATTTCTCTGTATATCTTGAAAAGTATTTTACATACCAGAAAGGAAAAGTAAAAGAGGGAGAAAAGTTCTATTTTTACCTCTTCCAAAATACGTTTTTAAAAGACATGGAAACCACCCCTAGAAAACTGAGTATCTAGCAAATTCAGATGCATACCTGAAGTGAAAGAGTTAGGCATCCAGCAGAGTGAAATGTCACAGATAGATCACTCAATTTAAGCATGACACTGCCTATTTTGAAAAAGTATGTAATTAAAATATATGTATGCTGACACAGAAAGTAAACACACAGAAGATGAACATAAGCAATAGTTTAAATCTTTTGAGATTTTATGAGGGATACTAGTAAAGCAGTGAGCTTCAATTTCTGCTTAATTGATTTTTTTGAGCAGGCTTGCCAAGAGCAGCAATTACACAGTTTTAGAAATCAAGAATTATATGGGAAAAAAAAAAAACCTCACTGCTGAAAATGTTACTACCTATAGACTGCTCACTCAAGCCATGCTTGATTTCACAGATAAATTCACTGATGTATTACGACTTAGTACCAAAATTGAAGTTAAAATTGCACTTTATTCATCAATACCTGCATAGGAACATACAAGCAGAGATCCATTTTCTGAGCTGTATTTTTGCCTCCTTAAGCCTGTCTCCAGATCCAGACAGAAAAATCTTTGCAATTACTCAGTTTCAGGTTTTGACCTTAATCATTCTAAAAATGTGTACGCTCACTTTGGGTGTCTCTCCTGCTTAAAGATTCCAGCCTTCAAGTCGTGTTAAGCTAGGATCATGGGTATCACAGATGTCCTTGCATTTATTATTAAATTTCTCACAGTGCAGTACTATTACCTTTGTCTATGATTCTGTGCGACACCACAGATATCTACAGAAGCCCTTTCAACTTCTCGCTGTCAAATGCTCCATTGAAAGAGGTTCAAAATGTAAGTAAAAAATGTGTAATCATCAATAACAGTCAAATAACTATCCACAATGACAATCACTGATATATTATTACGTTTGCAGTATTTTTCAGCAAAAGCCATTGCCTGGTTCCAACAAATCATGCCAAGACTTAACACAGTTCTAAATTTATGCTGCTTTCTCATTAATTCAGCTTTCTGGTTTTTATTTTTTTTTTTTTTACTTTGAGCTTTTAAACAAGATGTCCATGACTATGACAGAAGAGCCTTTTAGACAAGAAAAGAACCTACTTTGCTCAGAAACTAAGAGATTTATAATAAGAGACAAAATTTACAAAGGTAAATATAAATTAGAGATTAAATTCTGTTAGACCGGGGGTTTTCCACCTTCACATTCACTCATTATTCCTTCCAATGTTCTAAGGAAATACTTCCCAGTGTTTTGGGGTTTTTTTTCCTGTTATATTTCTTTGGTTTTTCCACTTGTTCTTATTATTTGCATCATTGCACAGTTAGATGCAGTGCAGCAGAATCCATATTAAATGCATCAACTCTTTGTTGAGTCTGTAAACAGATCAAAACTTTAATGCAAATCACACAACTACTTGATTTTTTTTTTTTTTTTTTTTTTTTTTTTTTTGCCAATGGCTATCTTGATTTGACATGGATGTTGAATTAAGTGCTAGAGAAGACAGGATAAATCTGTTTTCTGTACAACCACAAAGAGCATGATTGAGACATAGCAGCTTCTATCTGAGTGTCTGCACGGCACTGAAAATGCAGTATGGCCGCCCCGTGATAACGGCTGTGATAACAGAGATTCACTTTCTATCTGCCTCCTCAGGCACTTGGTATTGTCACTTACCATCTAAGCAGTAGTCATCAAGGACATACATGTCCTGAATTCAGATCAGACAAAGCAACCAGTCAAAAATACAGTTAATGTTAAATGACAGAACATACATGTAAAGCATTTGTGCTTGTGGTTTGACTGGTGATGGTAGTTGGTAGCAGTTAAAACCAACACCTAACATCACTCTTCAACTGTACAATAACATAGGCACTAAAACAATTTAGGAGCTCTATCTCTCTTGCCTCCTATATATAGATATAAATCTCACTAATGTGCCAGGTCGTTAGGCTCCAATTTCCACGCTCCTCAAATATCTACAAACAGTTGCTCAATATTTCAAGGCCTCCAACAACTTATTGGTAACAAAGAGCACCAAGTGGGAAACCACAGCTCCTGCTGATGGAGCAGCCATGTCTAGAAATAACCTGCCTGGTTTTGCTCACATTAAGAAGACAATAGGAATTGAAGAGTATGAGCTAGTGGAGGAATTGGGGACTTAGAGAATCTGTAAGTGTGCAGGTTTGCCAAATTGCACTCTGCTGCATTATTACTACTGCCCTGATGTAAGAAGCTTTGTCCATAGGACACTGATAAAGCAGGACACATCCAAAATACACTCCGAAGTCTACAAAATCCACCAAAATAAACTCAACACAAATCTGGAGGCAGAATTTTTCTTTTATGTGATTCAGGTTAATGTACCACACTAAGAAGATACTACATAGAGCAAAGAACATTTATTCATAGGAAATGTTAGGACCTCTACTTTAAATTTCAGAAGCTCAGAATGAATTTACTGCTGAATATAGGGTATGTGATGCATAATAAAAATGTACAAGTGAACTCTACAGAGTATGGAAAATCCACAACATACTCAATTTTTTTCTAGTAGTAGAAAGAGTTTTTGTTTGATATGCACAATGACAGCATGAAATGTCAAATAAAACAGTACCCCAAGGAAGACAGAATTGATCAAATATAAGACTTTAAAAGTAGTGATTTTTGTTGTTGAGCAGAACTGCCTGATTTACAAGCAAACTTCACAAAAATCACTTTAACCATTCAATGGAATTTGAAAATAGATGCATCATCAGCTCCTAAGCCTGATCAACGTGAGTTAATGGTTTTCAACAACAGATTTGCTTTTAATTTCATGAAGAACCACGTGCAGTCCCAGTAAATGATTAAGGATACAAAGAACTCTGGGTTGTCTAAATATACATGCTAAGTTCGGTACCTATATATTTAGAAAAAATCTGTACATTAGCTGAATAAAGTGAAATAAATGTAAGTGTGATGGTTGCTGGAGCAGATCCTCTTCGAATATACTTCTGGGCACCTGAAGAAGGTACTCAAAACAGCCAGTACAGATTTACCAACAGTAAGTTATGCCTGACCAACCTGATCACCTTCTAGGTGAAAATGAATGGATTGGGGACAAGGAGGGCAATACATATAATTTACTTCAACTTTTGCAAAGTTTTGACTCTTCTCTCCCAAAATAGCTGCGTATCAGAGTGTGGACATTACAGTCTATATACATAGACAAATACATGGGTGGAAAATGGTAGAATAGGGAGGCTCAGAGGGCAGTGATTCATGGGTCATACTCTACCTGGAGAAAGCAAGCAGAGTACTCTTGGGGCCTATCCTGGGATCTGCCCTCCTTCACATCTTCATCTATGGCCTAGAGAAAGGAAGCCATGGAGGCCACTCTCAGGCTTGCATGTGACACCAAGTTGGTGGTGGTGTCAGGGGGAGCAGCTGATACACTCAAGGGCAGGGCTGCCATTGAGAGGGAAAGGCTGGAAGAACAGGCCAACAGGAACCTTGATCAGCCAGGACCAATGCCACACAGCCCAAATCAACTTGGTCTGATCTTATACCTGACTTTTCTTTCAGCTGAAGGTTGGATTAGAAACTTTCTGATGTCCCTTTCAAACCTGAACTATTCTACAACTCTATAATTCAGTGAAGCAGCTATACAAGTAATACAGTCCCAAGCCTGAAGTCAAAGAGTAAATAAAATTAAAAAGGCAAAATCCCTTTAGCCACTGGAAAGAGTAGTTTTTTAGATACCCAAAAACTCAGTAGATCAAGGATTACATCCTTGCACAATTCCCAAAAAGAGGGCTAAATTTAAGTGTAGGTACATAGAAGTTAGGCTTTTACTCTAAGTTAGTTATCTACAGCCAGCAAGGCACCTCCAAGAGGTGGTTCCTGTCATTTTTGTTTGATTTAAAGGTATCCCATTCAAGTACCACAGAAATGCTGCCATTGAGATAGTAGCCAGCAGCTACTAGAAACAGGTGGGCATCCATCATACTGCTGTCCATAGGTAACACTGCCACTGTTTGTGGTAACAAGGGATATTTTCACCTGTACTTTGGTTTTTATCTGGCTTTTGTTGCTGCGAAAACATTCAGTTTCCCAGATATTGCTATAGTATAACAGTTGGCAAATGTTGCCTTAGTAACTGTGACCTCTGCACTGAAAGGCATGTATAATTGTGCTTGTACAATGAAGCATCTGACTGCTATGTACATACATATATATTACCATTAAAATGCCATTACTTTATAGTAGCAGTGTGACAACAGACAGAAGGATTAGCAGGAGAAACCCTGCAATCATTTTTAAGTTTATTTAAAATGTTTTATTGTTAATAAGGTTGGAGGATAGAGCCTCCTACTAAATTAGCTAAAGAGTTTATGAGCCTTTACAAGCCATACATGCATTAGTCTCTGGGTTGTTAACTCAGGATTGTTTTTTAGGTTTACTGAATCAACACCACAATAAAGCTTTGTTTTCTACAAAAAAGCTAAACTCAGTATATTCCAAAATAACTTCAAATTCTAACAGTCTTAAATGATTAATAAGGCTACTGGATCTAGTTTATATTTGTGGTGGTTTCACTTAGCTAGCAGCCAAACACAGCTGCTCACTCATTCTCCCTCTCCAGGGGATAAAGGAGAGAATTGGAGGGGTAAGAGTAAGGAGACTCATAGGTTGAGAGAAGAACAATTTAATAATTGAAATAAAATAAAACTTAAAATAGAATCATAGAGTTGTTTGGTTGGAAAAGACCTTTGAGATCATTAAGTCCAACCACACCTATCCACTACTAAACCATATCTCTGAGCAGAATAATAATTATATAATAATAATAATAATAAACTATGCAAATGCGTGATACACAGTGCAATTGCTCACTACCCATCGACCAAGCCCAGCTCATTTTCAGATCTCAGAGGAGCAACAATCTTAGAACCAAAACCACAATGCCAGAAGAGTGAGAGCCTGAGTGAAAGCCAGAGAGAGCCCTGCATGAGAGACCCTCATTAATATACTGAACATGATGTTATACGATATGAAATATTCCATTAACATATCCAAATACAATACTAGCTTATTAATTTTACTATTTCTCAGACCTTGCACCTGTAAAGTAACAAAACACGAGGTCCTTTGACTTCCAGCAACAACTGAAAATATTAAAATGTCATCAATGTTCCTCTTATAAGAAATCCCATACTGAACCATAACACAACACTATTCTAGCTACTAAAAAGAAACCTAGCTCTGTCCCAGCTAAAAACCAGGACAATATTAAAATTATTTGCCCAAATCTGGAAAAAAACCTACTTTTTCTTTTTTTTAACCAAGTCTTAGACTTCTAACCCAGTCATACATATCACAACATGAAAAAATAGCTTTCTAATCACAGATCTGTAACAAGTCCATCCTTGACTGTGTTTATGGCTCACATACAATCTGCCAGAGTAATCACAGATCTGTAACAAGTCTGTGTTTATGGCTCACATACAATCTGCCAGAAGGTACACTGAACAGACATGCAATTTCCACAGCAATGCAAACCACTCTGGCAACAGTAGGAGCCTCTCCAAAAAAAAAAAAAGTATTACCTGAAATATGATCTGTATACAGCATCAGACTATAATACCTTGATTTGTATCATTATTCATGAGCCCTCATGGGCATAGTAGCATGGAGAAGAGGTGACATAGGTAGATTTTTTCACCTGAAGGCATGACTCTTCCCCTCCATTTAAGTTGTATATTTCTGTTACAGTGGTGTCTCACTCTGCACGTGTATAACAGCTCTTTATCTCACTTAATGCTCTATAAAGTTTTTGAGTTTTCTGATGTATCTGAACAGAGATGGTATTCCACTCAGAAATTAAGACAACTAGACATCTCTGCCAATGTGCTCTGGGCATGCACTAGCTGTGCAAAGTGAGTTATTACTATCCCAGCATCTGACTACAGAAGGACAAGACAAATAACTTTAGTCAGTTAGCATTCATCTGTTGCATTTGCATAGTTGTTTGATTAGAAGAAGTGCTTGAAAATGTTGAAGAACAGCATACACATGTCCTTTTTACTGAATTTTTTGTCCAATGCTGTGAGGACCTGTACTGTACACTTGTCTCAAAGATTCCTTGCAAGGACTGTCACAAGACCATCGGGTTCTGGAAACCCCGACTTGTGAGGGCGCCCTGCCCGCAGGGGTGTTCTGCCTGGACACGTCCCTGCCCCAAGTGCTGGGGGGCACAAAGAGAACTGTTATTGCTATGGAAACCACAGCTCTCGAAGGGGTATTTAAGGAGGACCTGCATGGGCAAGGGCAGGAGGGAGAGAAGGAGAGAGAGAGAGAGGACAACTGCCTGACCACATCGCACCACCAAGCAACTGAGACCTCCTCGCCTGCCCCTCAGCATTGCCTCGCCGCTGGACCTGTGGTGGTGACTATTCTTGTTGCCCTATCCCAACTCCTTGCTTGATTCCCATCTTCTGTTCCCTCCTGTCCTATCACTATGCTCTTTATTACTTTTCTTTTTGTAATAAAAGTTGTTCTGGGAGTGCGTCATGTGACCTCGTTTGCATCTTAATCTTGGTCTTGGGATCATATCGAAACCTTCCCCGACATCGGATCAGGACATTTAAATTATCCCAACATCTGATCAGGACAAATGCTTTCTACAGTTTTGGTTTTGTTGTTGTTGGGGATTTTTTGCATAATACCTCATGTATTTTCCATAATAAGAGTTCAGCGGGAATAATCCAATTATTAGTGCAGGACAGCCTTAGTCTGGCAGCTCAGAAGCTTCACAGATCCTTCAAACCCTGATAGCAACACAATGCAAGGACTGATCTGTCTTTCCTCCAATTTCTTACCTCCACATTTTTAATTTTATTTTTTAAATTTGTCTAAAGCAGGTAGCATTTTCCAACTATTTTCAAGAAACCTCTCCCTCCTCACTGCACTGATCCATGATATCTTTCTATCCATGGCAAATTTTTCATATCTCACTTTTCTCGTTCATTTATTTCAGTACCAATTTGCGGTAAGAAATTACTCAAAAGCTACATTATCGCAAAATTCATTCCTACCATTTAAGTTAGTACAATCTTTCTTTTACTTAATTAAGTTTCTAGACAAAAATACTGATTCATTGTACCTAGGGAGAGCACTGGTGATCCTAGAAGAACTTCACTCACACCTAGCAAGCCCAACTGGTCTACATGGAGTTCCACAGTGTCCATGCTCAGAGCTGAAAGCAGCTCTCACACTGCTATGGCTACTGAAGATGCATGTCTACAAAGTCACCTCCCTTCAGCACACGCTCAGTCTATATTACTAGAGTCCAGCCTCACTGATACTATCGTACAAAATCCTAGAACCTGCCAGTACAAAAGAAAAAAAAAAAAATTTAAAAACTCACCCAAAAAAAAAACCCCAGCCACCAACAGCACAAAATAACCAAACAAACACAAAACACCTTTGAACAAGTGTCTGAAAAGCTCAAAGCCAATTGATGTTTTCTGCTGAATTCAGAGGGCTTTTAGATCAAGATCTTTGAAGAGAAAAAGATTTTCAGCTTTGCACTGCACCCACTCCCTAGGACATAAAAACAATATTTAGTGAAAAACAGGGAACAATGTTTGTGACCACCAGCAATTATAGACAACAAGAAAAAAAAATGCTAGACATGCATGAACTCAGTCTCTCCAGTGTAATATCACTATCAGAAATCCCATATAGTGATCCCAATCGATACAGAAAAATACTTCTGAAGGATGATATTAGATGTGTGACATTTGAGGAGTCACTCTATTTTCCTGTCCTTTAGGAAAACTCTCTGAGATTCCTGGAAATCTGGGTATAAAAAAACCCCAGCCATAATTCAGCTAGCATTTCCAGGAGACACAGAATGAATTCTTCTTTTCTCAAGCATGGCAAAACTACCAGCACCAAGGGCCAAGGAAGTTCTGAGGAACCTCCATTCACCTAAACTGGAAGGAACTGAAAAAGGACTAAGTGTGCTAATTACTACCTGCAAGAAAAAAAAAAAAAAAAAGGGTATTTTCTGTTTCTCCTTTTAGACTTGAAGAATGGCCTTAAGGGGACTGTCATTTATACAGGTTTTTGCTGATAGCACAGAACTGTGCTGTCTTTGTTCTGGAAGCCAAAAATTTATTTTTTTCTCTGTGTTCCCCTGACATCCAGGAACTAGATTAAATGACACATTGAAACAAAGGTTAGTCTGGTTTTATTACTTCTCTGTGTGTATGTGTTTATCTACACACACCAGAGCAAATTAAAGTGAAATTGCTTAAGGCATTTTGGGTTTCAAAATCTTAAAATAACCAACTTCTCAGTCTTTCTTGGTCAGCCTTATTGTTACATCAAAACTACACTCTTCCCAGAATATTTTTGTCTTTCAATAAGACTGCGTTTACAGCTGCCTCTCTCTCCCTTTACCTTTCTTTATCCCTATGGTTGCCTTTCTATTTCTCCATAGCCTGCAATATCCCCTCAAGGAGCAAAGTAAACCAGTTCTGTATCACTCATGAAAAGGAATCCACCTCCTGACTCCCAGCTGCGGTACAAGAGCAATCTGCACTGAACCTCACACCAAGCAAGGTACTTCACCTGCAAATTAAGGGTGCCAGAGCACTGGAACAGGCTGCTCAGGGAGGTTGTGGAGTCTCCTTCTCTGGAGACATTCAAAACCCGCCTGGACGCCTTCCTGTGTGATCTCATTTAGGTTCCTGCTCCAGCAGGGGGATTGGACTAGACAATCTTTTGAGGCCCATTCCAATCCCTAACATTCTGTGATTCTGTGAAATTCCTCCAAGCAATGAGAGGGAAAATAAAAGCACAGTAAAAACCTTCACATTATACTAACAATTAAAAGCATACTATACAGACAGTTCTCTAACGAGACAGAAAATAGTACAGCCAAAGAAGAATTAGAGTGGAAAATAAAATGGCTGTGAAATATTAGTATTTCCTGACTGGGTTATGTTCTCAAAAATAACACTGAAATCAGTTTTATTTTCCTCAGAAGGAAGCCTTCACTATTTTGTTTTTATATCACCAAGGTTTTTCTACCAGAGATTTTGTACTAATTATTTTCAAGCTTATTCCTTTTCTTTATGGCACCATAAGTCCCTTCCAATTTTACATGCCGAAGCCCGGGGGTGCTCTCCTGAAGCCTGCTTTCCAGAGGCTACATGCCTTTCTGGTCACCAGGGCTTTGTTGCTGAAGTGCTCTTCATTGTATACACCACATCCTATTTCTGCCTTTCATTTCTTAGGCATCTACAGACAGAGGAATATGTTTTACTTTTCTGCCTTCTCAGCATCCACTTCAGGTTACATATTCTCACAAATAATTTATGAAAATCAAAACCTGCTTCCAACAAGCAGAGAATGAATGAAGACCTAGACCTAAAACTCTTTTTACTAGATACTACTTTCATGCTGTCTGTGGTTCTGTCCAGCAGAAAAAGGTGTTCAAGATATCACATGAATTAAAGTTATTCTCATGAGAGAAAAAAAAAAATAAATTTGTTTTGCCACCTGAAAACAAGCAGATATTTTAAAAACAAAGCCACTTCCATAAACCACAAGTTTTAAAATCTTTTGTTTGAGATTTTATTAAAATAAAATTTTAATAAAATTTTTAGATATTAATGTGTTTAGAGATTTATGATAGGCTCTTCTGATTCCAGATTTGGAGGAGGGCTGAAGTGATGCAGGCAATGACAGAAGCAGGTATAAGATGTTAGCTCCACCATTTGAATTAATATTTTCTTGGCATGACCTGAAAGCCCTACACCAGTATTCAGCCTGAAAGGGTGCTAAATAAAATCCATCTAATAAAAGATTGGTTACACATAAAATTAGATAGGCAGCTTGATTGTTTTCACAAAAAGTATGAACTGGTATTATTACCCAGAATTGCCTAATTGATTATGCTGATGAGATCTCAAACTCACAAAACAGCAATAGCCCCAACTCCATTTGAAAAACTTGTCAGTTGTTCTTCCTGCATTTTAACCAGGTACCAATTTAAGCCATTTATAGCCTTTGTCATTATTTAGGAAATTTGACTATATAAAACATCTGATTTCTGATTGATTTAATTAAATGTCTGTAATATCAAATCTTTCTGTGAATATTTATTTATATTTACTATATTATTTATATTTATTCATATTTATCACTGATAAAGGCTATATCAGATAGATATAGACACTGGAGAATGAGTAAATCTCTGTACACACCCATTCAAATAGGATGATTTTTTAGACAACAGTTTGGCTAACACAGGATTTTCTTCTAGAAGGTGTATCCAGAAGGAATAGCATTTCCTAAGAAACAAAAGAGACAGAATTGTTTAAAAGGACAGATATTAAACCAGAGCACTTAAGCAGTGACCCAATTTGTAAAGAACATCCCAATATAGAGAAGTAAAGCATATCCTCAAGTAATCAGAGATACAGACATACACCTCTGCATACATTTACACCTACAGAGGGAGACAGAATGTGTTTCCTGGGCTGTCTATGTGAAGACTGATGTATTTTTGATTTACATATTTTGATCTGTGTCTTTTTGCTTCTCTTAACATATATTCGTGAAAAGGTGAACTTTAAGTCTTACGGAGCCACAAGACTGGAGCTCTCAAACATGGGAAGTTGAGAAACTTGAGGCACCGTTTATCCTACAGCAGCTGGAGAGCAGAGCTCTAGCTCTTGCAGAGGTGAGGTCTGTTCATTCTGAAAGTCCATCCTCACCTTGCTCAAGTTCAGGACAGATTAGAAAAAAACCCAAGTCTAACACATAGGCTCAAATCTAGTAAGGCAGGAAGCTCCACTGGAACAGATGATTCCCCAGCTTAATTATATCATTTATCAGTCTTTAAACACAGGAAGCTTCTCCACTATCTTTTTGTTCAGTTTGTTTTTAAAAATAAAAAGAATAATCATAATAAAGCATTGTCATCAGAAAGTTATCCTGCATTTGGGAGAGAATTACTGTTACACTGAGTTATATCACATCCTTGAAGCTTTTAGAATCAACAGAGAAAAGAGGAGAAAGAAAAAATTATCCATATGAGAGTTTTCAGCTTTATTTGTAGGACTTGTATTTGTAAAATACCTAAACATGTTGACTATCTAATTTAATTGCCTAAGGGCAATACTAGTTACCAAAGAAACCCCAAAATATATTTATTAAATATTAAGAACTGCTTATTGGAAGTATAATCCAGTAAATGTCAAGATGAAGTGAGTCCTACACTTAAATCCTTTTTACTTTCTGAAGAGAGTTGAATTTAGATTCTCTACAGAGCCACAATTCCTACTTCGTACGTATTTCCATAATGTTGTCTATTGATCAGAGCAATAAATCTGTAAAGTTTATTGACTTTGGGGGATCATTTCCAATTATTTACTCCTTTCTGTAAGGAGCCTGAGTGTCGTATTACTGTCTCCAGGGGGATGTTGGAAAGAGACAGGCAAGGTCTGAGTTCTCTTAAGTGCTGAATATTCACAGACAGTGCCTGCAATGATCTAATCGGATAAATGATATCTAGGCATCCATCTCATACCCATCTAAGATAAATCCTGTTCTAAACGCATTCCAATACAAAGACACTGTGTATTCAAAATATTAAGAATTCTTCATTAACAAGTTAAAGAGCATGTGAGTGTAAGTGATCAGATAACAGAATTACTGGGCATTAACAACATTTTTGGCCAAGTGGGAGGAATAACTTCTCAGAATAAAAACCTTGGTATATCCAGCACACCTCAATGCTCATGGCTTTTGGCCTGGTGCACATTTATCATTTCATTGTATACAACTCCACCTGACTGGGCTGCATCATTTAACAATTCCTTCTAGACATATCATTCTATGGTCCTTTGACTGTCCAGGGCTCTTACAAAGTAGCTTTAACTTTACATCCTATTTTTGTTGCTGAAAGAGCTAAATGTGATTTGCTGACCGCTTGTCAGTGAATTAAGTGACAATAACCCTAATTTCTTAACCCTATCCTAGCAAAAACCAGGACACCAAGACTAAAGCTTATGCTGCTATTTGACAGACTAAACTTTCACTATAGATTAGGAGAGTGCTCTCTCTGACAGCTATCACATTTAATTCACTAGTCATAAATAAAGTTCCATGATATACCAGATATTTCTACTATCCTATTGTAGAAAGTAAACTGCAAGAAACCAAATTAGACTTTCTTAGGAGGTTCCCACCCCTTATCAGAGAAGTGGCAACTGGTGATGTGTGCAATATTAATTATCTGCAAATATGAAGCTAAAAAGGTTAATTTAAATTCATTATTATTCTAATACTTCAAATACCACATTATTTCCCCATCTGCCAATGAGTATTCTTCTAATATTTCAAATACTACACACTTCCTTTTCTGCCAATGGACCATGCAGATGCTCCTACACAGAGCACAGCATGCAGATAAGACTATTAAGAATAAAAACCCTCAGATAATTTCACTGGCACCTGAAGTAACTTCCTTTTCTATTGAGGTTCTCATACTGTGTGCCTTGTGCCATCCCATTCAGAGCTTTATTTTCCTAAATCTCTCATTTACATGAATAGGTTTTAGCTTATAAACAGGAGACAACAGGCATGCTAATACTGTAGAAAATGCTTGCAGTAGCATAATGGCCTCAAGTTTCACCAAGGGCAGTTTAGTTTGGATATGAGGAAGAATTTCTTTCCTGAAAGGGTTCTCAGGCATTGGAAGGGGTTGCCCAGGGCAGTGGGGGAGTCCCCATCCCTGGAGGGATTGAAGAGTCGTGTAGACATAGTGCTGAGGGACATGGGTTAGTCAGGGACTTGTCAGTGTGAGGTTAATGGTTGGACTCGATGATCTTAAAGGTCTTTTCCAATCTAGGTAATTTGTGATTCTGTAAGGAAAAAAAAATCTTATATATAGATTTTTGCTTCCTAGAGAAGCTCCATGAAATACAAGCAACTACAGCTTATGGTGTATGCAGTGTGATAATTAAAAATGTATTTATTTTAACACACTAACTTGGAGGTTCTGTGGAGTATCTCATGTTCCTCACCTCTATATGTATCTCACTACAGCAAAAAGCAGATCCGCTAATTCTCAAACAATAAAAGACAAAGAGAGAACAGTGAATGGAAGCATCAACGATTGCCTCAGATGCAGCAACTATTATAGGAGGCAAAGATGGAAAGTACAGTGATCTCAGACAGTGCACTGCACAGAGGTGCCGGCGGGGATAGAAATTAGTAGGAGAGATTAAATTGACATCCTCAGAGACATGAGTATAAGGGATTTAACAACTCCCCTTCTATGAAGGGGCAACACCTGGCAGCAGCACCCAGAGCTCTCCTACACAGTCTGTGACCACCCTAGGGAGAGCCCTGGGAATCTGGCACGTCTAAAGTTCACACAAAACCCAACTGGTTGCATGCAGACGAACTAAACAGAGGCTCTGCTTTTTAAAAAACCTTGGCCAAAGTATTGTCAGGATTATCTTCTATCAATAATTAATGGGCATCATATATGCCTGTACTGAGTCTCGGTGGAAGATGTTGCTATTGTATTAATTATTTTTTTTTGTTTTGTACTTCAAGAATAAATATAACCTCAGAGTAGAAAAAAGACACTGCAGCTATTATTTATTCATTATCTCCCTTTAAAGAAATGGGAGTATTTACAGCTCCAAGAATGTGAAGAAAACAATTAAGGAGGTGCTACTGTTTGCTATTGCTCAGGGGTGATGGAGCATGCAGTGCGTGACATGAGCGATTACCAGACCCTGGTGAAAGTTTCTCTGCTGGCATACAAAATTCTCTGTCTTGTTTTGAGGCAAACACCCAAAAATAAAAACTGTAAGAATTAGTTGCCAAATCTAGCAAAGCTCCTGGCTTAATTGAGAAATACTTACAGAGGGATATCAAAACAGCCCGCATTTAAGAGGTTTATATGTAGCAGTAAACACATTAAGCCTTTTTCTTTACTCCAGGATGATATTGAGACACTATAAATACTGCAGCTGCGGTGTCTGTAACATAGGAACTCTCTATGTCTAGACACAAGAGAAATTTATTTTTTCTTTTCAAACACTTCTCTCAGCCCTAATTTCTAACTCAATTGCTCTTCAGTTCTTTCCCAATGCTAACTCAAGTCACAAGAGAGCAAACATTCAAAATCCCTCCTATTCTAATTAAAGAGGCTTGCCTTATATTGCTATGAGAACACCTTCTGCCCCCTTCCAGGAAGCTTAATGGTCTCTGTCTTGAGAGATCATCACACTCAAACAGGACAAATGAGTTTCTGAGTCTTTGTTCTTTATTCTCTATGTTAATTAAAACTGGCAGACAGAAAGAATGCTCAAGTTGACTTTTTTTATTAGGGTTAGCTAATTAAACCACAATATTTTGAAAGTATCTGTCATTTTCATACCAGAGGAGGCATTTTTTCCAAAATAACTTCAGGACTTAGGGTTTCATGAAACAACAATTTAAAATCATTTATTTAGGTCCAAGTCCTACTGAGAAGGAACACATCTCCAACTTCTAAGTCATCTAGCTATTTTGAACATGCTAACCTGAGCACAAAATCACAATTTGCAGCCACTAAAAGACTGGAAAGCTCATAGAATGTTCTAAGGCCAAGTCTCCCACTTGGTAAGGACGTGCAGTTCCCACAGCCACTGGCAAGGTAGATGGTCAGCATCTAACCAAATCCTACTTGCCCTCATACAGAGTCTCCTGTCTTCTATCAGACCTGGACTCTCTCTCCAGCAGTGCTTCATGAAGACAGACTCTGCCCCAGCAGAACTGCTTACAGACCAGGCTCAAAGCTAATTTATAAACCGTGAGAGAAAATTTACATTCTAAAAATTGCACAAAAGCATTTTTCATCTATTAAGAGAACTACGCTGTGTTTACTCAAAATATTCAGAGTAGGTCTTTTCCCCAGCAGACAAGGAGGCACAGCTTCACTGAAGTTAATCGAGCTGGACTGATTGACACCAGTGGAGAAGCCAACTCAGGATTTTACTGTTTTAATACTAAACAGATTTAATTTGGACTCTAATTTCAACACACTGCACCTCCCCTCAGGCACTCATTTGATATCCTGCATGGCTAATTTGTACTAAACATAAAATATGCATGTTTACTGTTTTCTACAGGACTAAAATATCCAACCTACCCATGCATGCTAAAGTCAGGTTCCCCTGTACGCTCTGGAGTCATAAGAATATGCTATAATAGGCGTACCTGTGCATTTGGGAATGCACCTGAAAAATTATAAAAACATTTTCAACTGCTTACTGAGACTTTAATTGCAGGCACTGATGTGTTTACTCCCCATGCAATTGCACAACAATTAAAAGATCTATTTGCAAGCCTACAAATTCTGAATTTTAGCACATTCTTATTTCAGCAAGAACTCAAATCCCACCTCAGCAGGGTGGGGAAAACTTCTTGCCTAAGGTGTTTTTTTCTAAAATGAGGAAAATCTGAAGTAAATAAAAATAAAAGCTCCTGAGCTACACCTTTCCTTGCCATCATACCAGCAGAGCCCACCCTAAGCCCTGGGAATTACATTTCTATCTGAGACAGAGAAAAAGTCAAATGAAGCAGCCTAGTGGGCCAAGGAGCACTGCACTGGATTTGCGTGGCCAGATTTTGGTAAAAGGGGACAGGGCATAGGGGTGGCTTCTGTGAGAAGCTGCCAGAAACTTCCCCTGTGTCTGATAAAAGCCAATGCCAGTCGGCTCCAAGACAGACCCACGGCCGAGCTGATCAGTGTGGTGGCAGCATCTCTGTAATAACAAAATTAAGAAGGAGGAGAGGAAAAAAAAAAAACAACAACAAAAAACAAACAACTGTGCATTTTGTAGCTGGAGAGAGGAGTGAGAAGATGTGAGAGGAACAACCCTGCAGACCCCATGGTCAATGAAGAAGGAAGGGGAGGAGGTGCTCCATGCACCAGAGCAGAGATTCCCCTGCAATCTGTGATAAAGACCATGGTGAGGAAGGCTCTCCATGGAGGACCATGGTGGAGCAGATATCACCTGTAGCCTGTGGAGGACCCCATGCCAGAGCAGGTGGATGTCTGAAGGAGGCTGTGACCCCATGGGAAGCCCACGCTGGAGCAAGTTCCTGTCAGGACCTGTGGCCTGTGGAGAGAGGAGCCCACGCCGGAGAAGGTTTGCTGGCAGGATTTGTGACCCTGAGGGGGACCCACGTTGGAGCAGTCCCTTCCTGAAGGGCTGCACACCATGGAAAGGACCCAGGCTGGAGCAGTTTGAGAAGAACTGTCATTCATGGGAAGGACTCAGGCTGGAAGAAGTTCATAGAGGAAGGTCTCCCATGAGAGGGACTCCATGCTGGTGTGGGGGAAGAGTGTGAGAAGTCGTTCTCCTGAGGATGAAGGAGCAACAGAAACAACTTGTGATGAATTGATCCCAACCCCCCTTTCCCATCTCCCTGTGCCGCTGGGGTGAAGTAGGTAGAAAATCAGGAGAAAAATTGAGCCCAGGAAGAAGGGAGGGGTGGGTAGATGTGTTTTAAGATTTTGTTTTATTTCTCATTATCCTACCTTGATTTGATTGGTAATAAATTAAACTAATTTCCCCAAGTTGAGTCTGTTTTGCCTGTGACAGTAATTGGTGAGTGATCTCTGTCCTCATCTCGACCCATGAGCCTTTTGTTATATTTTCTCTCTTCTGTCCATTAAGGAGAGGATTGATAGAGCGACTTTGGTGAGCACCTGGCATCCAGCCAGGGTCAACCCATTACAGTATTTTTTCCTAAAATAAGGAAAATCTGAAGTAAATAAAAATCAAAGCTCCTGAGCTACACCTTTCCTTACCATCATACCAGCAGAGCCCACTCTAAACCCTGGGAATTACATTTCTATCTGAGACAGAGACAAAATCAAATGAAACAGCCTAGTGCCAAGCAGCACTGTTGCCTCACCAAGAGCTGCAGCATGCTCTCAGTTGGGTTATCTGGCTGTTACAAGGCAAAGGCAGGCAACCTGCTCCTCCTGTTGCAATTTGCTGCATTATGGTTATACTACATTAAAAGCAAGGAGGGTTACACACCAACATCTGAAACAAAACATACTGCTGTACCTGGTCTGTGTAGGCAAGAGAGTAAAATTCAAACTTTTAAATTAGGAAAATTATTATTTTGCACCAAATTTGTTTCCTTGCTAGTTCCCTACCAACAGTAGCCATAAAAAGTCTGAGGAAAATGTAATTCACGTCAGACTGAATAATCCCAAACTTTAAACTCTCAGAAGAAGCCCCAGGCATCCAGTATTCAGAGGACAATCCAAGGGGAATCTGTTCCCTGTTCCTTCTGGTGGGTAACCTGACCATCACCTGAAGCTGTTAATAGCCCTGAGGTTCCTTGGCTAACTATTTCTTGCCTACTATAATCAGGATAAACAATTTCTGAAAAATGAAGTTCCTTCTTGTTTTAAATCTAATGGGCATGGCAAAACCTTTTAATTGGCCCTGCCAGCCCCACAGTGCTGCTAGGAAGGCAAATCATCTCTCCAGGCTCAGGAATGGAGCAATCCTGAGGCTTGGGGCATCCCCAGTAAGATGAGCACCTCCAAAGCACATCCCTCAGTTTGGATGCCTAGGGAATATGATAGGTGTAACACTGGCCAAAGACTCAGACGTTACAATTGACTAAGTGAGTAATTTTAAGTGCAACCTTAGGCTCCTCCTCTACTTCAGCTTCCTTTTTCAAATCTCACATAGACACTTCTGAAAAGCAGGAACCATACTGCTTCTGGCTCAATTATTTGCAGTAAAAACACAGGTGAGGTTTGACAGAGGGTATTCTATTTATCCTGGCAATAACTGGGACCTGTTTAATGACTAAAATGTTAAGACTGGCAAAATGAGGCAGCCAGAATAAGGACTCAAGAAGGGCAATTTCAAGAGAGAAAAGCCTGAGCCTGAAAGGAAAGTCTGCAAAATGTGGAAAAAAATCTCTGCCAGGTCCCACTGGCTGAGAGCTCAGGAGCAACCATGGAGCCAGAGGAACATTGCAATTTCAAACTGCACCAAGCTTAACCTGATGGAGTCAGAGGTCCAGGTGCTCATTGGATGTGTAGTTCATGATTGAATGAATAGTGACACCAGCAATTTCACCAGTACAAAGGAGCACCAGAAAGCACTGTTTACCTCATAAAATGGAGCTATCACCAGGTTATGGGGGCTGCTGCAACTATTTTGCTCTTTGCAGAATTTCTCACCATATGATGTGAGTTTTTTCCCCTTTCAAGAGAAAAAATATTGGCATACAGCGAGATACGCACACTGAGTCTCTAGGCTATATATTATATATATATATATATATACACACACACACACACCATGATACCTTACATGATAACTAGGTTAGGGCAGTTATTTCAACCTGCTGTTACAGACTTAAAATTATACAAGACTTTGCACTGCAGGCTACCAGAGCATCTCAGCAAGTCAACAATATTAAGACAAACTGCTACTCCTATGTTCTACTCTATATTCAAGCCATAGCCTACATAATTGTCACTGTTAAGCAGTCTGGCTAGAAAGAGCTCTCCCATCTTGTCATTATGATCTATATTTATTTTTTAAAAACAAATGTTCTATCATTAATTTATCTCTCCTAAAATAGCATTATGATGAAATCTGTGATTTAATTCCTCTGCAGTTATAGCTCTGACTACAGTCTAGTATTCAAAAATATTCTTTGTCAGCTATCACAGGTTCTATTGAGCATAGATCTTTTGCAGCCAAAGATTTCATGTGAAGTTGAATTTTAAGTACTAGAAGGAGATTAGTTTGGCAAATGGAAGCACTATTAGGCATTCAACAACTGTTCACACCCAGCCTGGAACATAAAAATTGAGCTGATGAAACCAGCAGCTTGACAGAGAAAGAAAGAGCATGAACACATCATCATTGTTTTTTTTTTTCCCCAGAGAGAGCTCTGAGACAGCAAACAATGAAAATCTATCATCTACCAGCTAATAACAAAGAAAGCAGGTTGAATTTAGATCTGGTTCAGAAACAGTGTAGGCTAACAACACACCACCTCTGTGCAATAAAAGATTAATTTGGGTCTGATCCAGGGTATGGCAGAGGTCCACGCTCACAGCAGCTCTCAGTGATTTTTCCCTCAGTCAGTAATGAGCTCCCCTTTTTGTCAAGGCTTCAGAACCTTCACTGAAAACTTAAAATGTTGTAAAGATATTTTTTTTTAATGAATTGTCTACAACTCATTAAATACCTTGCATAAAACATCCTTCTTGTTCAAATCACTGAGACAGTGATGAATTTTAGGAGTCTAGTGTTCAAATGGAGAAACCCTTTTTATAGGCATCCAGAATTGCCTCTATTTTTGTGGTTATAGTGTGATCATTAACTGATGGATGTGTATCTCCATCTGAATACAGATTCAAATCAACGAGGAGTATAATATCAGTTTGTAGCTCCTCATCTCTGACAGCACTCAGCTCCTGTTAACCAAGGAGCCAAACTATCTTTACAAGTCATACTGCTAATACCAGAAAGACTTCTATAACCAAAGAAACAGTAGCACCAAAGAACAGGTGCAACATCCCACCATGAGTACAAAAAGCATTATCATCAAATGTTTTTGGATGCATGCAAACTTGGCATATTTATTTTCAGCTAAATCCACCTGGCAAAAATTTTGAAGAAGCAAAAAAATTTCAAGTTAAAAAAAAAAAAAACCACAAACAAACAAAAAACCACAAAACCAGACTTTTCAGGTTTGTCTTTAAGCAACATGTTGCTACAATACTTTGAGGATTTTCACTAATGCCGCACACTTTTTCTTCTTCCCAAAACCAGAAGATTTTGCAATGAGTTTGAGATTTTTTCGTAGAGGAAAGAACATCTCTAACCAAAATATACCAAGATAGTTCTGGTTTTGTGAGCCTATATAATTTATGGTATAGCCCCAAACTTTTGGTTCAGTTGAAATAATTAAGTCACAAAGCTTTATTTGCAGATGAGAAACATGGATGATGAGGTCCATCTACTTTATTCAGCTTCACTGACAGAAACAGTATGCTGATAGCATTAGAACTGATCTCTACTCAACCATGGAACCATAAAGCCAAAAATGTTAAACTATGCTTAAAAGAAGGCAGGCTCAGATATACAAACCAGAAGCACAGGGTTATGGAGAAGGGATAAGAAAAGGCTAGTTGCCAAAGCTAGTATGCGGAAGAAGGGAAGCACAGAGAAGAGCTAGGAGCATTACATGGCTGTAAAACATCATGCCAAAGGAAGTCAGATACAACCACAGCATGAAGAACAAATCAAAGGCTCTACAGAAGTCCTGTAGTAATATAATCACATTGCAGAGTTGCAGAGTGAGGAAATGATGCCTTAAAAAAAAAAAAAAAAAAAAAAAAGATTTAAGCCAAGGAGAACCCACACAGCATCTTCTGCAATATTTTCAAATAATGAAGTAGTCATTTTTAGCCCATAAGAGAATTAAATATCAGTGTAAAATGGAACTTAATGGAGCTCTGTCCCTAATAGAAATAAATTGTGCTCTTAAAGTATCAGTTTATCCCCCTGATTTTAGGTATGTATTTTGGAAGAAATAAGTGACACCTGAAAAATCAATTTCTCTCCATTGACTATGACAAAAGCCTAATTCATCTAGCCTTCATATAAATGTCTGCAGGGTCAGCTAAACTCTACCCATTCAGCCTGAAAGGAAATTGAGAGTGTGAGGAATAGAACTACCCATTATGGGGTAGTTTCAAGTTTCCTTTTTCAAAAAGGACAGAATTGTGTTTCTCTAGTATCTTTTTGATTTCATATGTTCTTCAACAAAGGGTCCTTCAAAATGGAAATAACTTGATGCTGTCTACATGCAAAGGTCTAGTTGTTTATAGTGGATTAAAGAAGTCTACAAGTCATCAACATTTGACACACAACTTTTTAACATAATTTTACACTAGATAACTACAAACAGGTCAGAAATCAACAATGCATATATGTTAATATCACCAGCTACTAATTACTAAGTTAAGAAAGTTTACATTCAAAATGTTTCCTCTGGATCTATACTGAATTTTAGACCTTCATAATAAGAGTTGTAGATCTTACTCTGTTTACTCATAATCACTGTTTAATACTAAAAATCAAATACTTTTTGCAATGAAATGCACCTAAGCCAGTGACAGCCAATACGATAAAGCTTTATTTCTATTTAAAAGAGGTGATGCACTAGTACCAGTAATGCAAATTTCTTCAGTCTACGTGGACAACATGCAGATTTCTTGCTCTCCAAAAAACACATCTTAAAGGGGTATTAGCTTCTATACCCAAATGTCTGGTCTCTACTGAGTTCTGCACTAGCATCTTGATCTCATTTTATCTGTGAAGCTGATAATTGATTTCTCTTCACTGAAACCATGAACCTTGCTGTTATCCACACTAGACTGGCCTGGATTTAAGCTGCCAGCAGAGGTGATGGGTATTTCTTAAACCTACTAACAATTTTCTGAGCCATATTACTTCTCCTTCCCTTTCATGCTTGAGATATAGCTAACATTGTCTTAGAACCATGAAGAGTAACATTAGCAGAAGAGGTGTGATTAAGTAAAAAGATGCCTCCACCTCTACATGATCATTTTCAGAATGATTTAAATGAATTTCCTGACACAGAGAGAGCTATTTCTGATCACTTTTGCAGTGCCTGGTGCCTTAGAAAAAAGTCTACAATAGGATGCCATAGTCAGTTTTAACAACATAGATGTGGAGTGATATTAGAAGGATAAAAAGGAGGAGGAGGCCTGTATAATTTTCCCTTTAACTACAGCACAAATGGATCATCATGAATGTAACAATTTCCAGAGAGATCAAACACACAAAAACAACACAGATTTCATGCCCCAGTGAGGAGTGCACTGCAAAACTCCTAATGTGACAGTAGCACACATATTTTTCAACCATGCTACAAATTCTGTCACAGGTCTATTGCCATGGCATGAGATATTACAGGGACATTAATAGATTTGGTTCTGCATTTCTAGAACTCCCCAACTTGTCTACTCCTGTTACATTTTATTTTTCTATGAAAAAGTGTGCATTCACTTATGTTTCTTAAACTAACTCTCATTTTGATGCCTATGAAAAGAGAATAAAGACATAAAAATAACATTTCCAAAAACTTTGGCCACTAAACTACTTCACAAGAAAAATAAGGCAAGGAGTTCAAGACATGCTCTTCGCACACAGCCCTTGAGGCAAGATTCATTTTCTTGGCAGTTCTCCTTTAAAAAAAAAAAAACAAATTGTCTATCAGCATTGTCAGCAAGTCAACAAATTCAGGCTATTTGAATTGGTGGGATGGGAAGAATGCACTGCAAGGGAAAAAAGCCTTCTGCAAGAGCTTTCCAACAGCAGCAATGGCTGGTTTATAGTAATATAAAGCATTTTGTTTGCCTGTGGACCTCAGATCAGTCAGTGTTTTGCAGAGTAAAACAGCACACCACAGAAAAACAGTATGTTTGTTCACAGGTGTTAGCTCCCATATACAAAACCGGCTCACAAACACACCTTCAGGACAAGGTACCAGAAAACTGAAGCTAGCAAAATGAGAGCCTAGGTTCAGATGGTGCGACATGTGTTCAACAGATTAAAGGACAGAAGAATTAACATTCCAGATCCTTCACTAACTACTGCTCTCAACACCCACCAGCATGTCTTATTCTAGCTGTGTGACAACACAATTAGAGCTTGGATAAGTGGCTTCTCAACAGGATTTGGTCCTGACTTCAGCATTCAGCTTCTGTGAGGGGAAAAAATGAGGAGTCTCTACAGCAGAAATTTCAAGAACAACTAAGATTGTTTTACTGTGCAAAAATATTTGTGCTTCTTTTTAAATAAGTTCTAGAGAAGTTCTTATTCTCATTTTGAAAAGTTATGTTCCCTGTCCATAACTGAAATTATATGTTTTCATACTAAAAAGAATTCCAAATTGAGCTTTAAATGTTATAAAATACACATGAAAATGATCAGATGAGGGAATAAACAGCTTCCCCTAGAGTACCACAAGAAGAAATGAAGCACTTCTCACTTTTCTCTATAAACACCTGCTTTAGAAACACGTTTGCGCCAGCAAAACAATCAAATGCCTTTTCCGCTCTCCCAGACATCGGCTGGAGTATATGCAGAAGGATGCTAAATCAATGGGAATTAAAAAGTGCCCAATACCTCACAGCTGAACCACGGTGCATTGTGGGGCCTGACATGAAGCAATAAAAACTTGCCTGTGTTTTGGATTTTTGCATAGGCAGACAAACAAACCCACCATGAATAATAGATATCTCTATCTTGCTTCTAAGAGTAAGCTCATGCCTTTCATTTATAAAAAATAACTGTATTTCAGCACTGGCTGTTCCAGTGACCTCCATGAGGTTTTTAATCAAATCTCGTATATAGCCTAGGCTTCAGAGATTATTTGATTTCTTCTCAGGAAAGAGCGAGACAGCTCTTGTTTCAATTAATATTTCAATCTCACAGAACACTGCATAATCAAAAAATGGAAGAGGCCCCTCCAATTTCAGAAAATTGAACTCAATAATTAAAATAAAGATTAAAAATACCATGGAATCCTTACGTGGCCATAGCAGTATAAATACACCTCAAGATACCATAGCAACACTTCTTCCTTTATTATTAAATAAATTAAGTATCTTGCATGCTCATAAAATGCCAGTCAATGAAGACGTATTTGGGGCATCACTCCATGGAGCATTCATTCCTCTGCTGCTCCTCTTCTCTTGAGCTTGTCCTGTGGAAACACTAGAGGGTCCACCTCCCAAAGAAAACTAACCACTGCTCAGTTTTAAACCAGGAGGAATTATGGGACTTGGACTTTACTTGAGAAGCAGCACTGGAGATGCAGCCATCAGCAGAGTACCAGGCTCAAACCACACAAAACCACGTAAGGGCATCAGGATGGGGGAATGGTTTTGTTCTTAAACCAATCTTCTTTGACTGTTTAGCTGACGGAAACTGAACCAACTAGACAAATATGAATTTTGCATTATATTCCACAGACACCTGTGCAAAGCCTAGAGAGGTGTCAAGCACAGAGACTGAATAAGCAAAAGGTTCTGTTGTATTTTTCTCAGGACAGGGAATACAGGTTCCCCTTTTTGGCCATCTTAGATTCACAGGAATTTCCAAAAAGGTAAAGGAGCTAGCAGCAACTGGATTGTTTATTAAAGGGGAAAAATACTAACTGGCCCATAAAAAGAAAGGTTGGGTTTCTTGCACAAAGAACAGAGCAATGCTTTTATGTCTTTGCTTGTTATAATTAGTACCGTTGCATTTACCACAGATAAATCATGTATGACCAACATGATCTCATACCAGGTGAAAATGAATGAATCTGGGGACAAGGGGAGAGCAATGCATGTCATTTACCTTAGCTGTAGCTTTTGACGC